>NC_135159.1:4753832-5056863 GCF_050948215.1 Halictus rubicundus | reverse complement strand
TAAACTTGTATTCCTGACCATAGATCGATTTAAACCGATCTAATTTTCTTAATTATTAACGGGGTTTTTAAAACAGTCAGTAGTAGAACAGCTCCATAAGTCAGACTAATGTCATGCAAATCAACACACGCCATTCTGTATGATAGTCACCAGACTTTGATAGATGACCATTTAATGGTTGACCACAGTTGGCCATTTTATGTTTTTAAAATTATATTTCTTCAAAAAACAAAAACTAAATAAAATTTCACATATTTCATACAGATATTTCGAAGTTCCGTGTGCACTGAACGAGTAATAAATATTTAAATAAATATTTGTTCACTGTTTTACGTGTGTTATTTTTTGTTTGTTCATATCATATTTGTTCAGTGTAGCGTGCAAAGCTCTGAAGCCCTGAAAATGTTCAAACAAGTAGCACAAGGGTCGTATATGGTCAGACACAGAAGTCGGTTTTACATATAATTAGTCAAACAAGTGGAACAGCATTGTTTTGTGCATTTACTGAAAAGTACTGAGCAGGACCTTTCGAAAATGCCAGAATTCGGAAACTGATTTTTTCAAAAGTTGATTATAAACCCCATATTGTGAGTGCAATGCTTTTGTGAGACTGAACTGGTGTGCACGAAAAATTCAATCCCACAGGATAATAATAATTTAGGAATACTGAAAATGATTTTCATCATTGCTTGTTATCTTATTGCTCGAGAATCGTACGCGGAAGTCGACAGGTTGTAATTGACAAAAGTAAATAGAACGTGGTGACCAGCCACATTAAAGTAGTGTACGTGAAGAGGGGGCGAATGGGTGAGTAAATATATCGAGGTTTGCGAGGACGCGTTTCGGTGCGCTTTGGAAGCTTCGCGAAGCGTACAGCAGATGGTCCAGCGAACGGTCGAGAATGAATGCGTGAATGTTTAGTGTATGCATGCGGACGATCGGTCGACTGCCTGTACAGGATGTTCGACTACGTGTGTCAAATATTTTAACGGCTGATTCCACGAGCCAACCCAAGACGAAAATCGAGTTGACAATGTTGTTTTTAAGTTGAGGCGAAGGGTAAAGTTCAATGAAATATTCTTGGCTCTTCCTTCCAAGTTCAAAGGATAAATTTCACCTAAAGGAGAATTTCACCTTGAAATAATGTAACTTCGTCCTGCGGAATTTTCTCATAGCACAGTAAATAAGGAAAATATTTCGGTGTTCCCATTTATATGGTCCACCCTGTATACATATACGGTGATTTCTCTATTATATGTCGCCAAAGCCTGGATGATAAATGTCGCAGAATTATCCCCACTACCGAGAAACGAAACTCGAGAGGCCTCGGACGCCAAGGAGTGTAAACATAAAACGGCTCGGGCGTGTCTCCTGGACGATACACGACGCTGGCAAGACCCGTGTTGTTGACATATATCGAGAATTCACTGTATTATTTTTTGGCTATTTCTGTAGACTTTCATTAACACTAGAACGACCGGAGCAGTCAAAATGACTGTTTCCTAATTTTTTCTTTTACAATTACTGAAATTGTAAAAATGTTTTCATCGGAAATTTTTTAATGAACCTCTTCATTGAAGCACATATTACAATAAAGGTTGTATGAAGTCCGAATGGGCACAGTCTTGTCACTGTTACAAAGCAATATACGTCTTAGTTCACAATTATCGAAAATACTCAACAAATTTATTTCTTTCGGTATATATTGTCAAAGAAATGGCTAAAAATTTGGATATATACATTTTCGATATTTTTATAAAATAATGTAGAATAGGTACATTTAGTACCCCGTAAACCTAGCGATTCCCTAATTTCCAGCAATTAGTTGTCCAGATTTAAATCAGAACTTTTCCGTTGTCGTTTCATCAAACAAATTTGCCTGAGCTTCGTCAAGTGAACTGTGTTGAATGAACAATTCAATTAGTTCATGCCGAGAGCCCTAATTCACTTTCTTTTGAAACTCCGTTGAACCGCCGGGAAACTAAACACGCCTAGATCGGGTCAAGACATTGTAGCCTCGAACCGAATGGTAGCTTAATAATTCCGAAGTAGTAAAGCGAGCTGTGATTTAATGACGGCTCTAAGCAATAACACGTCGCCAGGTGGTCCTCGTAAATCGTAAGAGTTTCGAAAGTGCGTCACGAAGTTCCGCCATTCTCAGGTAATTCCATCGTGCCGTGCCAGCCTCCGCAAAGCTTAATACCCACTGTCGCATAAACGGCGGCGTGTTGTTGCCTTTTTCCCCGTTGAATAACGAACCGCGAGTAAAGAATCCAGCAAACGGTGAATACGTAATGCGAGACGGAATTCGGCCAAACTATCTTCGCACGTCCAACACGACGCGGTGGAAAGAATCTATATTCGGATTGGGGGAAACACAGTCGCGAAGGGAGTGACAAAAGCGACTTTTGCGGATGGTAACGCGGCCGCGACGGACCCTCGGGACACGTCGACGTTCATATTCAGAGAAGCCCGGCGATTTTTCTGGGATTCCTTATCTTCTGGGCCCTGGTCGCGGGAATCGCAGGGAGAACAGAGAACGTCGACGTCTCAAAGAATACGGCTGACCTGTTTCCCGCGCTAGGGGACCGACACCATGTCGGTCCCTGCCTTTGTCGTTCAATTTCATCATCCAGTTTCTCAGCGACCGAGACCACGACCACCGAAAAAAACCCGAGGCTCTTTGCCACGAATTTTTCTATCGCTTCCTTTGCTCGTTGGCGAGCAGGAATTTTCTGTCGTCAGAGATTCAGTCTTCGGGCGAGATTGGTTTTTCTCATTTGATGATCGTTTCCGAGATGATTCCAGCAACTGGGTCGCGCTATGGCTGTGTTTTCGCGTGTATTATGCACTCTGCGTGCTTTCATACACCTTCTAAAGTTGAAGTGGAAATTATAACCTTTTTCTGATGTGACAAAGAGCTTACATCGATTTTATCGGGTAGGTACAAAATAGAAAACTTCCTTCAAGAGGATTCGGTTAAACTTCACCTGAGGAAACCAGAAATTTTTTACTCTTTCTTATGCAATCCTGTCGATTTTGGCGAGAAAATTCGGAGGCATTAATGTATCATTTTTAACTTACCAAGACTAGTAAAGAAATAAAGAACATTTTACTTGCCTCTTGATTCTTACAATTGACGTACCAAATTATTATTTTGCATAAAGATACGCCGTTCCAAAAAATGGAAAACAAAATTAAACACGTTGGAACCAGAGCTGTTTGTAAAAAAAAGTATTGAAGGAACACAGAAAAAATTATGAATAAAGTAAATGCAAGGGAACGGAACGAAAGAAACACGAAACTGAACAAATTGAAAGGGACACATTTGTCATAATCTTTAACCCTCCGTTTGCTATGCCGGAGACATCCGTGACATATACATATTAGAAAAGTAATAGATAAGGGGTTGCATTTCCATTTAGAAATACAAAAAAAAAAAAAAAATGATAGCTCTGTAATTACCGTTATATTCACAAAAATATATATTTAGATTTACAACGTAGAAAATTTATTGGAAACCCTAACTCGTAAATTTTGTTTTTGATTTCCTTCGCGATAATTCTATCTTTTTCACGTGGATCCAACTATTATCCGGCAGTTCAGCGAGTCTGCTTTGTCCTCGTTCCGGGACGGTTGTACAAAGACCTACTGCCATGGACATACGGGCTGATACCGTTCAGAATACACTGAAAGCATTGTTCCCTTCCAGACAAAAATGTGCAGGATGAACCGCTCAATAATAAAGCCACAAATATTTTACAGTTAGCCAATATTATAGATAATTTATCATCCAACTATGCATGGTGTCAATGCCACTTGCAATTCAGTTCTTAAATTTTTACGTTACCGGTAATACAAAAAACTCAGTTTATTAAGTGTTTCAACTGCCCACTAATACGTCCAAATTATTTCAATGACAATCACTGAATGCGTAATATTCGAGAGAAAATAATTTGTATTTTTCGTTATAATAGCATTCAAATGGTACAAGACCGTCCCATTAAAGTACAATAGTAGCAGTAATAATCGGAAGATACGATACAATTGGATTTCAGGTGCAACACAAAAGCAACACCGCTTTCTGTTCGACGAAGGAAATCGCGGGCATAAGAATGTATCGACATATACCATTATTGTTTCATTATTCCACGAAATTAGCAACTATTTCAAACAATTCGTAAACCTGCTTTAAATTGTTCTCGAAACCTCGAAATTTTCCACAGTCAAATTATTCGGCCACACAAATTTACACAAATCTACATTTACTTATTTTTTTGCCAAAATATTTCCTGAAATCGAAAATCAATAAAACCTCCTTGTCTGCATGCAATTCAATACCGAATGAATCTACAATATCTGTACATCCACTAGTTCCCATTGGCTTATAAAAATTATAAGTCCGTTCATTTAATAAAATAATTAAGTAACTGTGATATTAAAAATCTGAAATAAGTTGTATCGATCTGTACCGTAGTGATAAATATTATTGATCTTCTATTTTCAATTTTTGTACATTTCTATAATTTCCATAATTCCTATGACAATAGGAAGTAATAATACTAGTAATAATATTCCTGTATTATTATTTTTTATAGTTTCTATAATTTCTGTATTTCTATTTTTATTTGTACACTGCACAAATTACATTTTGTAATTGTTTGGGTGGGATTTGGTAAACTTCACATGAATTAATTAAGCTACATAAGATTAATAAAACCTAATTTTCTATAGGTAAACATTGTCATGAACTATCTGTGTCATAATAGAAATTTTCTAATATGGAATCAACTAAGGAGTAAAACATTTACACAGTCTTCTCGATTTTTGCGATTCTTTTTCCAAAAACTATTTATACTATCAGAGTAAAACTTTTAGGCATACAAGTGGCAACTTCGAACTATAAGAAAAAATTTTTTGGTCCAGTAACACGAGACTACCTCCTCAATAAACAAAAATGTATGCAGGGGCTGAAAAATTCGAAAACATGGACGGAAGTATTCAACAGTCTAAAGTTCTGTACGCCTTTCGTTCGTTAACAGGACAGGAAAGGAGAATGGAGTGGCGAGGTAACAAGCGGTCCTCCGTGAAAAAAAAGCAGCACAAAACTACATTGCTCCCATGCTGTATTTTTTAATTCAATCCCCGTTTCTAAACCCGCAATTTACCCAGACGGTTATTCCGAGAAAATTGTGGAACTACAAGGGGCAACAGTCTCAACGACAACTTGAAAAGGCACGGTTGTGTATGTGCGTGCTGTACGTACGGTATCGCTAAGTCGCCAGAATCCGGCAGACGGCGACATCTGGTCGCAACGTTATCTCAGATATCCACCCTGTTTTCCTTCAACCCTCGTCCCCATCGCAGACCATACGGAGAACTGCGAACTACGAACTATTGGATTTGTTAAGTCACCGACAGGTCGAAAAGAGAAACAGGAACTCGGCAACTGTGTAAATTACAGCAATTGTTTGGCGAATTCCGTACAATACCCGGCTAAATCACGAGATCGGGAACGATTTTTCCGGATGGTCGAAGCATTGGTCTGACAAAACGAACTTCCGAATGGAAAATCTCGAAATTTTCGACACGATTTCCTCGGGACAATGTTGGCGATCGATTCCAGAGATTCAATTTGATTATTTGCTAGTATTAACACAGATCGTTTGACTAGACTGATCTTTATTCAAAATAAAAATATTCTGCATCACTTGCGAGGAACAGGAACCGCATAAAAAGTTCCTTTTTTCTCCTGACGATGAATTCTCATAAGGTTCTTTCTGTTTTAAATTGCAAATCCGTGCGTTAAATTTCACATTGGGAAACCAGAAAATTTTAAAATTCTCTTTACGCAATCCTGTAGGTTTTGGGGAGAAAATGCCGAAAATCCAAGTTTCAATGCTAGGAGATCACTAATTCAAAAGTTATGCGTGCGTAAATATGTGTATTTCCGGTGGCAATCGAGTCCCCTCTTGTCTAAAGATTAATTAACCGATAAAAAAAGGAAGAACGCGACAAGTATATGCAAAGTCAACAACACAAACTTTCGTGAACGATTCTCCAATTACCGGAAATTCTCTAATTCGTCGGGTGAGAAAAGTATTCTGATTAAAAGCGCGTCCTCCCTAAATTAATTACATAAGTACTTAGAGCAAATAAACGTTACCTTTACAAGCTCCAACCGCTTACTTAGTAGACTCAACAAAACTAATTTCCCCACTGCAATTTCTGTGGCCGTGTGTAAGCATGAGAGACGAATTCATTCGCGCGAAAGTGTTTAAACGTAATCGCGTTACCTTGTTACCGTTTTATACCTTGGATTTCAAAGGGAAAGGGTTCTCGAGAACGCATCTTCCACGGTAAAAGAATTACTGGCCTATTAGTAAAGGAGAATATATTAATATTCATATTAATCCACCTCTCTTGATCTATTAAATCACTTTCGAAGTTCCAACGAAACGTATTAAAGTTTAATCACGCGTGCAACTACTTTGGGATTGAGTTTTTTTAAAAGATCGTCTGAAAAATTAGGAATCAATTACTCCTTCTTCAGGAGTTTTTTAATGGAGAGAAAATGAGAAAATTGCGCTTGATGGATAGGATAGGAGCTGTTCAAAAAATGGGAAAGAATTTATGGCCATTATTCTGAATCTAACGATTAGACTGAAAATTTTTGGCAATTTTTATAGGCCCATTTACAGCAAATTCAATACAGCGCATTTTTTCTTCTCTGATTAACGATTTTAATAAACTGAAAAATAAAGTAACGTTGTACAGTGAGTTCTCGATATTTGTCAACAACACGGGCCTTTCCAGCGACATATATCGTACAGGAGACATACCTGAGCCGTGTTATGTTTACTCTCCTCAACGTCTGAGGCCTCTCGAGCTTCGTGGCACCTCACGGAATATACCCGCGGTAGTCGGGATAATTCCGCGACGTTTATCGTCCAGGCCTTGGCGACATATATAGAGAAATAACTTTTTATCACGTTTTTAACGTCCCGTATTTCAAATATTCCACACGCTATCAGCACATAAATTTCACACGCAAGTAAAAATGAAAATTATTCCGTAGGTCGGGGTTAAGTTAAACAACTTGCAACAAATCCGACCGTCTTGTTTACACGAATTTAGCGAAAAGACATTATTTCTGTTAGCATGATTGGCTGGAGACCCGGTTCGGCCAATTTAAGATTTATCGTTGACAGTCGAATCAATCATCGACAAGCGAATTTCGGTATTATTACTAGATTGGTTTTTCCGAAACAATGAAGATGATACAATGCGGCAAACGCGACAATATCGAGACCGTTCTCGAATCGATGCAATCGCGAATATCCATAAATCGTCGAACCCTTGTGAACCAGCCAACGAACCACAAAACCTGGAAATAGTATCTCCATTCTACCAAGACGTGCATACAAACCATGTATTTGAACTCGAGTCATAAAAATCTTGGAACGTAGATAAATTTGTGAAGTTACAGAACAGGATTATACAGGGTGAGTCAGCTAACAGGATTTGCACCTCAAATATCTTTGTTGCTTTTAAAGATACGTCAAATATCGTATTAACAAAGTGGAATATTTCAATGGGGCTCACACGATACCATAAAAATTGTTTTAAAAAATTAACAGTATAAAACTTAATTAACATTACAAAAACGACAACAAAATTAGTTGCGACCAAAAATTTAAAACACAAATACATAATCACAGAAGTGGAAGAATTATCACGCTCTTTTTCAAATTTATCAATAAACGAGCCGCTCACTTGCCAAATCGATTAACTCCACAAAACAGAACGTGGCAAAATGTGATGAAATAATATATATTATTTTTTTTTTTAAATTCCCTTTAAAATAAATATTGAAATAAACATTGTATAATGCATAAATACAGATGTAGCTTTCATATAAAGACATTTAGAATGAATAAGATAGGCTTGGTGTAATGAATGGCTTCTGAAATAAATTATTCGTTATTCGGCGACCAAAAAAGTTTTGTTGTCTAGCGGTGTTAATCTGTATTATTTGTGAAATTTATTATAAATAAAAAAAGTTATGATTGAACCAATTTCAAAAAGTGGAGTTAATCGATTTAGCCAGTGAACGGCTCAAACGTACTTAATATTAGTCCTAACTTAAAGTAACTGTGTAGAAAAATATAACTATACTTTTAGATCACGAAAGGTATTATTCGGCAGAGTGGAACGAATGCATAAAATCCGCAGTCCATTTACAAGTGGTAAAATGTGTCAACAGTATTTCTATCGCGGTACACCTTTGGTTGAAATAGCGTTAAACAAAGTAGAGAATATAACTATTGACTGTGGAACGGTTAGACTGTTGCATTGTTCACGGAAGGTAAAAGGAGCGACTGATAAAGTTCGAAACAGGATGCTGCAGGACACGTTACCTTCAGTTACCTCCAGTTACCTCCATAGTTCTTCCGGTATCTACCTTGGCTAAAATTGTGCGGGGAATTTCGCGAGTTGATGGTACAAGAATAATCTTTTCCCATCAAGTATCCGTAGGGTAACGTTGCACGCTTGCTGTCGATAAGGGAGGTACCTAGATTTTCGGAAAACTATCCTCGCAAAGGGGAAATCAACCCTTCTACGTTACCGACCTCCGAAATCTTGGGATATTGGAAGCTGCTGCCCTCTGAGGAAGCCGAGAGCGCATGCGCGTACTGTTTCGATCGTGAACATCTCCTTCCCCGTTGAATTATATGTTCCATCTGAATTTTAAGGGGTGGAGGAAACCACATAGAGAATAGGGTGGCACGAGACGGTGGTTGAGACTACTTTTTATGAAAGAACACCCGCGGAGTAATATCAACCGCCATGTTGCAACCGCTGGTTTCAATTCAAATTTTTGCCGTCCATTTCTTTTTTTGGTTCCGTAAAAGACATAAATTCAAATCGATATTGGAGCACGAATGTCTTACGATATCAAGTTCCCCAAAATTGGAAAGAAAATCGAAGACGCTTTCATTCTCGGGTCGCTGGATTTAAAATTTGAACTGCTGCAAAAAATTCAAAGATTTAAATGCACAAGATGAGATAAAAATAGTATTTCAGTAAAAATATTATACATCATCAAAGTAACATGTCACGAAGCGAATTACAATATATTTTGGATTAATATTGTTTATATCATGAAAGAGCACAATAAGGCGTTACTTTGGTAATTATATTTACAAGATAAAGCGTTCCTATTCTTACAAATACGTAGAATTTTGTACGATTATTATACGATAGTTTCATGCGAAACGATGATTCGACTGGTTTGATAAACGTTAATGAAGTGTTCTATCATTCCAGTTTTTCTGAAAGATATCTTCAGTTCACTTTTTGGAAATCAGTTTATAAAATATTCAATCTTTGCGCATATAAAACCAGATATCCTTTAACTTTCTGTTCGAAAAACTTATATATGTACTTGCATTTAAATATAGAAGAAATTAGAAAACTAATGATATAAATAAAGAAAAAAAAAATAAAGAAAGGAGTTACAAAAAAGAGACTCACAATAAGTCAAAAATACAGAATAAAAATTATTGCGCACGATATTCTGTTTCTAAGACGATCAGATTTGGGGATTTATCCGACATGTCTACCACTGAATATAAAAACGGTCTCACGTCTGTTCATCACTAACTGTTTCTACTTCCTCCAATCGAGTCCGTACATGTACATGTACATGTACGCCACATGTTTTCAAAATCGATTATCCCGGAAACAAAAACCCGCACAAAAAACATCATTCGATGTCGTCAATGTATTTTTTCAGGCGGAACCATTTTCTCTGTAATTGTGTTTGCATACGCTTATGTATGCATGTTAAATAAACAATCGAATTCGAGTGCGAAGGTCCGTATGAAAAATATATATATTTAATATATTTGGTATATGTTTCTATGAATAATCTTTTCCGTTCGCACCACTACAAAAATTTCTAAAAATGTCACACCCACATTGAAACATCACGTTCATCGCGAGCATCACATATACAAGCTCACAAGATCACATAAACGTCCTTTAAAACAGTATAACTTTTCTTAAATTGGATAAAACAACCTAACTTTTTTCGGGCAATTAGAAGAATTGCTTTTCTAAATGATGTGTAAACAAGATTTCGAAAAAATTTCAATTGGTAAGAATTACATGAGAAAATAAAAATGGCACTTTTCACAACTTTTTTATTCATTTGAGTCTAATGAAATCTGCGTGAACCGATTTCGATGAAATTTTCAGTATGTGTATAACTAACATAGATCTACAAAACGCATATTTTAAAATTTCATTACAGGCTGAAATAAAAAAATTATGGAAAGTGCCTTTTCAATTCGCCCTTATAATTCCAAGCAATTGCAATTTTTTCAAAATCTTGCACGTCATTCGGCAAACGAATTCTTGTAATTGCTCAAAAGAAGTCAGGTCGTTTGGACCGATTTTAAAAAAGTTTATACTGTTTTCAGGGGCGTGTGAATAATCTCGTGGGCCCGAAGAAAATCAAATGACTCCGGTACATGTAATTATTTACAATTCTGAAAAATCTTGTAACGTGTTCGTCGCACGAAGCGCCGCGTCTAAACAACGAATTCGCCCGCTTCGCGTCCCGATTGTGCAGAGACATGAACTTTCAACAAGTACTTGAGAAACCTACAACCCACCGTTCAGCCCGCCATCATATAAACTCGAAAGAACATCGAGACCAATAAGAACAAGAGAAAGGGAACGAGAAAGGGAGAGGGAGAAAGAGAGAAAGAGAAAGAGAAAGAGAAAGAGAGAGAGAGGGGGGGGGAGAGAGAGAGAGAAGTGGTGTCTCGCGGCGATGCAAAGCCATCGATTCCGCGCGCAGACCATTTACCGGCTCGCGTTTGGGCGACGCGGGGGTGCGGACGGTCGTGGGGAGAGAAGAGGAGGGAAGAGGAGAGGAGAGGAGAGAGGACGGGAGGGGAGGAGAGAAGATGTGACCGTTGTTGAACGCGAAACGCCGCCTCTCGAATTTTACCCTTAATGGAGAAACTTGCCGGGAGCCGGGGCCACCCTGAGCGCGTTGCCTTTATATCCGGTTTTTACGAGATTCTTTTCCCGACCTTCCCTCCCCGCGCCTGTGACGTTTACGGCTTCCGCGTTTATATCTGGCGAAACGGCGACTTCGTTACCCCGTCGTAACGAAGAACGATTCGACGTCGCGTCGTCGGGGCGTTATGCAAAAAACCGAGCAGCGCCGTTGACAGAATCCACCCCCGACCCTCTCACCCCTTCACCGCCCGACGACAACGGACGACGTACGAAGCTGCTTAGCGCGGTCGCCCGTGAACGCGGGTTAGGGGGAGAAAAAATGAAGGAAGAGGAACAGGGCAGGTCGAGGAAGCCGATACCGGGCCACTGAACAACCCCCCTCTGACCGGTCATTATCCGCTCACCGATTACACGACGAACGTACACGTCGATCAAACGGCGGACCCGAAACATTAATTCACTGCAGCGACCTGTGTGAACCGGCCCCGTGTACCGAACGCCGCTGAAAACGCTTCTGCTCGGACGCCGGCCGTGAATAGGGGTGGCCGGTGCGCTCGAAAAAATCCTACCCGGCTATTGAATAATGATGGACGGTTCTTAATACATTCGACGGCGACCCGATTCTTTTTTTCTGGCACTCCCCGCGTCACACGCCACTGTCGGAAGCTTGTTACCGGACTGCTGATTATTGATCTACGCATTTTTATCGAATTCAGCGTTTTTTTTTCCACCCAGCTTTCGCCTATCAACGTTTTCGACGAACTCGATACTGTTTCGTTTTGATGCTCTTTTACTGTTGCAAGACGGCGATAACAGTATTAGGACTTTTTTCAGTTAGTTTATAGTCGTGGAACATCATAGGTTACTTGTAGACTGCGAAATTTATGTGAATATGGTGTCTTCAACGTATTAATCCCGGCCCACCCGGGGGCAGGGGGCTCCTCGAACCCCATCAAACTTTAAATTAGGACTGTTTTTCTTGGTTGAAAAATTCTCAACAAATTATTTATTGTCGTTTGTGCATTTAAGTTTAATATTCTTCCGAAGTCCCGTTGCGATAGAAAAGAAATTACAGTGAAAGGAAAAATCAGACTACGCATCGGACCCCACCGCTCCTTTTATCTCCAAAGAATAACAAATAACGATCGACCGTCAGTATGTACAATTTTATTCCGACATAAGACGCTTTTTATTTCGAAATAAGAAAATCGCTATCTCCTCTTCTTCTTCTTCATCCGAAATACGTCGAAAGCCGGTCCCAAGCCATCTTCTTATATCGGAATAAAACTGTATTAGTGAAATATCGGCATGGGTCAGAAATGACACCGGCATAGGCCTAGAACTCGCAGGAGTCCGAGTGTTAATGAAGAAAAGGAAGGTCTATATGGTCACTGTTTTTTTTTTTTTGTAATTAACAATTTTTATTTTGCATACAGATCTGCAGTGTAGTTACCAGCGACTGTTCCCCCTATTCTACGTTATATATCCCGAATTTGAGACTACAATTTACTAAATGTTTTATTAAATTTAGTCAATCTGTTTTTAAACCTACGACTAAATATCTTAATTTTATCTGTGAATTTTAATTTTAAAACGCCACGAACCCTCGTTCGAATCCAATATAATTTATCTCAAGAAATTGTGTTCCGTTCCGTCAATTAGTCTTCGCGCTAAATTATGTTAAAAGCAAACCTCAGCATTGTGCAGTACAACAAACATTGACACGAGTAGAAAGGCCCGACAATGGCCAGACACAGCGCCGAAGCGCTACTCGAACGCAGGTGTACGCCAAATGGATTTTAATTCTCCATTGTTTCGAACACTAAGCCCCGCGTGAATGAATTTTACTCCCCCTCCCTCCCGACGTCGGCTATATCTAAGAAGAATCAGCCTTTGTTCGCTTTGCGCCGGCCGCGCGCATCCATATTGCATATTTCTCCGGGGGTAGGAGCGGTCGATTTCAATCGGCGGATCGGGCTCGAATGTTCGGGAGACAGAGAGAGAGAGGCAGAGAGAGAGGGAGAGAGAGAGAGAGAGAGAGAGAGAGAGAGAGAGAGAGAGATAGGGAGATAGGGAGATTCCTACAATTACCGACAACGAAACCGCGGCGGCGATTTCATTGAAAGCCAAAGGAAATTTAGTGAATGGATGGGGACCGGGATAAGAGGCCGTAAAGAAGACCTGTGGCGCGAGCGTACGCCGATTATGCAAAACAAAAGGGAAGTAGAAGCTTTCCTTTTTCGCGAGAGTTTGCGGGCTTCCCGGTATAATTCCTGGGTGGGGGGTCAGCGAACGATAAAAGAAAGAGAGAGAGGGAGTGGGGAAAAAAAGGGAAGAAACATCGTGATTTAAGGACGAGTTTCCGCGGCTATGTGGCCACTGGCACCGGGGCGCTCCTATAAATTTCCGTTATGCGATGTCTTTTTGCCCGCGGAATTCAACGACTACACCGGGAGATGCTCGCGCCGGGCACGAAGAGTACTCATGCTGTAATGGAATAACGGCTATTAGGAGCGGGATATTATCGTCGGTGCGCACGGCCGCTTCGGCGAAGGCAGGCGGGCTATCGATCGTTTTCGGCTGCGTTTCGCCCGGCTACGCGAGAAAGGGAAAGTGGCCAACCACAGGTCTGACGATTCTTTTCCTGTGCCGTGACCTTCCGGGGCTCTCGAAAAACTTGGTCTCGTTCTGACGTTGTAATACAGCTTCTGCACGACCGAATCGAAGTTTTCGCGATCGGCAACGGTGCCGCGATCGCGGTTGTGATGCGATGCTTGACACTTAACCCTTAGCACTCGAATGGCGACTGTAAGGCGCCACTAAAAATTGCTATACCATTATTCCAAATATTTTTTATATTATTAAATTTGTTTGTATTTAATGAATTACTAAACATTTCAATATTGTACGAGTCAATTGCACCATTTTCATATGTATAACACGAAAAATATATATATAGAAAGGAAATATTCTAGGTCGGAAGAAATGTTTCGTTTTGGAGGTCAAATAGCTTCGAGTGCAAAGGGTTAAAGGTGAGAATGCGTCGACTGAACTTTGCGGTGTACCGCGTTTAAAAATACGACACTGTGCTAAAGTCTTAGGCCACTCGTATTACATTAGAATGGCTATATAGTTTTCGTTCGATATAGGGCGATGGCTCGGAACGGCTTTCGACGTATTGCGGATGAAGGTATCTATTCCGCTTGGCACATTGTTCTTGAGTGGATCGAGAGTTCATGGGTCCCCTAAAATTATCCGGCAGACCATAAAAGGAAGGAGTATAACGGACCAGGAGAAAAGACAACTTCAAAAGAAGAAGAGGTAAGATTTTCCTCAATTTCTTTCTCCTTCTCTTTTCCTCGATTTTTTAAAGATTTTCTTGTGGGAGTGAAAATCGCCCATGGACCGATTTTAGTCGGAGTTGAATCATGCGATACTAAAAACCCTTCTGCCAAGTCTCAGTCCGATAGCTCGTCTGTAAGGGTGCATACAAGATAAAATCGAAAAACCAGTTTTTCCCTGTTTTACCACAATGAAAAGTTCCCGAAAAAAATCTGACACATTTCGGAAACCGAGCCACATATTTGGACTCGTTTTCAGATTTTTCCGTTGCAAACTCTGGTTGTAAAAAACTGTTGAAAAGAGTTGAAGTTGAAGGGACACTACTACAGATTTAATTTAGGAATGAGGAATTATCTTAAGTATTATACTTAATTTTTTCGAAATTCTGAATTTGGTGCGTCATAGTTGTAAAAAAGTAAAAACCACTTTTCTCAGTGTTTTTCCGGTGAGAAACTAAGATTTGAGGATCTAAGGACTTATCCTTTCTGAATCTTAAAAATATATTATGTAATATTGAACATTCCTACGTTCAGAGAAACATCGTCCAGACTTTAAAGCTTGTACAAAAACACGAAAATTATACTATATACACAGGTTATAGGTTATATACATGGACTTCAGATCACTACAGACATTGCAACTTATGGGTTTTTCTGTCTAGACCTAGGTGAGCTCTAAAAGCCCACATACCACTTCGGTGTCGCGCTCAATGTTACCGATACCCCGCGAATTTAGGCGTATTAGCAAGAACTGAATATTCCGTATACTTCATTTTTACTACGGGTGCTTAATATGATTTGGAGGCTACACATGTATGTTACGAAAAAATCAGTATTGGTTGGAAAATATATAGCAATAGTTTTACATACTTTAAAACAATGCTCTACTTTCCTTGCAATTATTGAATGCGTACACACATATTTAATATTCTTGTTTTTTCTTTCTTCCAAAATAAGTACTTGCAAGTTTAAGAAAATCAACCTGATTGTGCTTGCATTCTTTTGTCTATACAAATAAGAATTCACTACATTCTAACAATTTAAATTGAAGGTAGTTGCGTTTATTTTTGTTATAATATTTTCAATTAAAACACATGTAGAGTAATAGTATATTTGACTGAAAAGATACAAATTTCGTTTCTATTCGTGTGTTATTATGTATACATATATTTAGCTACGATGATTCTTATGTGTGCGAAAACAAATGTAAGCAACAGTTGTCACGTACACGCACTACCACATTCATCGAGCTCGAGAATTTTCAGATTTGTCGCTCCCACAGATAGATTTTGTCGCCGGAAATGTTTCGCGTGATATGTTTTAGTACAACTTGGTTATACTATAATCCAATTTATGCCGTGTTTGGGCTGATTTCGATCGGGAAAACATGTTCAATCGATAGGTGATGACATCATTATGATAACATTAATAATAAATATAATTGGGTTTAGTTAGGAAATGCCAATACGCCGTGCGATAAAATGTTGCCTCTCATGCTGAATCGCGAGCATATCGAACGTCGCCCTGAGTGCTTTCTCGAGACAACAATGTAAGCGTTTCACCATCGCTTATTAATAGCAATAAAATGTTTGTTACAGTTAATAATGATGCCACGGTTTGCAAATGGTTTGCTGATGAAAACAAGTCGGAACGCGCCAGAAATCGTATACGGTAGACGGTGCTGGTATTGAAACATTCACTTCGAAGTTTACCAACGCACTTTATTTGTGGCTTTCGAAGTCGCATTCACTCGAAACTGCCTCGAGGATTGCTATTAATTCTGGGGCCTGGTCTGCTACTATACCTCGTCTGTGCTTGTACAGAGCCGACAGTAAATTACTGGACGTTACCATGTGCAATAATGCGGTTACCGACGCGCAATACACATTACCAGAAAACATTTATATTGTATTTTAAATTGTATTGTATTTTTACAATCATTTCACGTAACAATAAACAATGAATAACTACAGACAATTTAATAAAAAGACGTATCTGCGTATTTCATTATTGAACCCTCAATTTTTCCCGAACGTCCTATTTGTTGTCGAGTTATACTACTGAACTTCGAAATTTTTCGAATTTTCGTATTGTCATATTCTCGTAATAGAAAGTTTTTGGAAAATTTTGACGGTGTGACTTGTCATTGACTCGTACTACTGAATTTCATGCCACCTGCTTCATATTCTCCTAACAGATAATTCGATTTTTCGAACACTTTCCAAAAATTTTTACGTTTGGACTTGTCATTGACTTATACTACTGAATTTCGTGCCACCTCTTTTGTTATCATATTCTCCTAATACAAAGTTCGATTAATCGAAAATTTTCGGAAAATTTTTACGTTCTGGCTTGTCATTGACTTATACTACTGAATTTCGTGCCACCTCTTTTGCCATCATATTCTCTTCGATTTTTCGGCATTTTCAAAAATTTACGCAATTTTTCGGATTTCTACTAGGAGAATGTATTAAAAAAATCTACGATTTAAAAATTTCAAAACATTCAATAGTTTTATATTTGCATGAATTATTAAAAAAATTAAAAAGATTTTTTATCAAATCAACGAATATTCAAATGATCGTTTAATCAAAATTATTACGATTGAAAATTCTATACTTTAAATTGAGCAGCAATCTACCTCTGAATTTCGACAGCTCCGGAAAGCATGAAAGAAATCGCTCGAACGCTTTCGCTGTGAGCATCGACGGTTTTTGTACGAATATAATACGGCTACATTGCACTTTTAAAGCTGAAAACGCTGTGAAATCCTGCTTCCTCAGACACACACCTTTTGTGTTGCGACGTCATGTAGTTCACTAGCTGACCGTTCCAGTTCGATAGAGTTCGCTATCGTGCCAGAGCATTTTCTTCAGAGTCGGTAATTCAGAACCGTAGACAGAGAAATGCATTGCATGCAATGTCTGTAGTGATCTTAACCCCTTGCCCTTCTGAACAGAGTCTAATAAATATGTACGTTGTTAATTTCCTTTACACCGAAATAAAATTCCATTTTGTTGTAGTTGGAGAAAACACAGGCATACAATAAACATAAACTATCTTTTCTTTCCTATGAAATTCTGAACGATGAAGAATTTCTATTCATTATAATCACAAATTACATAGTAGTGCAAGGAGTTAAGTTTGTGTTATATACGAATTTTGGACAAGGTTCAAATCCCGCCCAGGTCAATTTTTTTGCAATAATCAGATGTTTTTTCGCTTCCTAACCATACGATTGTCGTTACACCATTGTAAAAACATTTTCCAGCTACGTTTAAACTATTTTGAAATAATTTATCGTACAAATATTTTTCGGCCGTGTGTATTCGTATAGCCCCACTAAAACGAGTAACTTTCGTTCGAAAAGGATTTCCGAAATTTGGTATGTATCAAAATTTGAATGAAACACCCTGTACATGAATATCAACGGGTTGGAGAAAATCGAAAACGTTTTCTCGAAAGATACCTGGATATCACAGCCGCGTAGTCGTTGGTAAACCGCTACGATATATTCCGATATCTTCAGAAACAATGGAAGTGTTTCTCGTAGAACTGGTGCGGACAACTGGGTCATGAATTTCCGAGAGAAGCGCATCTACGGTCGTTTTAGGCTTCCTGTCGCGTTACGTAGCGACCGGAGTTCGATGTCTTTACGAACCGTTTACACGGAAAGTAGAGAGTTCATCGATCGGCAGGGCTGGTACTCGCTTACGTGACCTGAACTTTCGTTCTACGAGTCGAACGAAGAGGCTGGCCCTTTCTCATATTCATAGCGAACGCGCGCGTCACGGCCCCCGTGTGCTTCGTCGAATCCAAGCTTGCCCGTGGTTAATCCGCTTTAACGCAATTTCACTTGCGACTCGTTATTGTTTCTTTTTTCTTTCTTTCTTCAGCCAAGCACAAGCTTGGAAGCCCCCGTTCACAGGGGTGGCGCGTTCTTCCTGCTTGCTCGACGCCCCTCGTTATTAGTCGCAAATAGGACGCGCGAAATTGCGGTTAGGATAGTGTAACGAAGTTCGTTGGGCGATGGTAACTACGTAACCGGACTTTTCATTCGATCAATTTACAACCCTTTGTTCTGCACCCGGACGGTTCACTGACTCGAAGAATTCCAAGCTCGGCCCGGTACTTCGAACTTCTTCAACCGCCGAGAATGCGTTCTCTTCTGGAACGCCGAAGCTTCGGTAAAGTGTTTATTTTTCGTGAAAGGGATTTCAAGATCAAGCGATAGCACGATAACGGGCTTAGAAGCCGCGGAATGTGCTTTCCTACGTTTCCGTAGATACTTTTGTCGCTTTGAGAACGAGTAGGTCGAACAACTGTAACTACAACCTTCAGATTTTTAACGGTAGAACGCCACCTAACGCTGATATTTTTAATAAAACATGACTGGACTGTTATATCGTCTAAGTCGTGGAGGACTAAAAATACGCAGTATTAGTATTTTTAAATTATCTTTCTATATTGCGTATCGAGTGTATTGGTTTAATGAAAAAAATTTCCAAGAATAATTTCCCCTATTAAAATAATAATAGTATAATATTTTCCCAATCAATAGTATAATATTGATAATCCCCTAAATTCTAAATTATTGAATTCCTTAATAAGAATAATAATTTCCCTATTGCTCTCTTTTGTATTAGTATTTATTAGTTCGGTTAAGAACGGCTCGTCCATTATAGTTTGCAATCGTCGCAAATTGTTGTTAGTAATTTTTATTGTGTCTGGTACTAGGGGACACTTCAGGATTCCTTGAAATCATATAACCAAAGTGTAATTTTAACTTACGTTAATGATTAGGGAAATTTTGATTTTTCATTTTGTTTTGGTCTCTAGTATTGTTAATTTAGAAATAACGCAGAATAAAATAAATAAAGTATTATATTTATTCATTTATTTAAAAAGTGCCCGGCACACGAGACCTTCAATTTTCAGTCGTTTCTACTAATTTTATAGTAATTAAACTTAGAATTTTATGCATTCATAAAACACTGGAAAGATTAAACGAATTTAAAAGTATCGGTGTACTAGTTTCAACTTATTAAAACAGTTAAAAGAAGAAGAGAGCTTTTATCATCTCTTGCGTTTTAATATTAGTGCAAAAATTTTTATTTCGCATAAAGAGCTGCAGGCTGACTGTAGCATAAAATTAAATAAATGTTTGATAATCTTGGGAAGTAATTCTGCAGGGAAATAACGTTAGCGTGCAAAAACTGTTTGGCCGTTTGCAAAGTTTGCAGTTTACAGAGAAAATAAACATAATACGCTCTGCAATTTATATTACATTTCTGCTGAGTGTTTACCACATTTCTCTAGTTATATACAGGGTGTGGCTCAATAAACTGGGAAGGAGGTGATTCTACATATAAAAATACGTAAAAAAAAGAAAAAACATTTTTTTATTTGACGCACTATATTCGAGAAAATCGAATTTAAAAGTCCGCCAAATTCGCGTGCCCTAGCATTTGTAAGTAGAACTAGTAGGTCATACACAGACGCCGCAGCTGAGTTTTATTCAATAGCACGCGTGTTCATCAAATTTGCAAAATCAATTTTCCGCGAAAACGAGGCAACAAACAAAAAAATGTTATTCCTTTTTTTGTTGTTGTTTTATTTTCGAGCTCTGTATATTTCAATTTTAAATATACGTGTAAAATCGTAAGCACTTATCCCCTTCCCTTTTATTCGTTGGTTCTGCTATTCAGAATGATGATTATACGATTAATGTATTTTCGATAAACAATTCATACGTGGACTTTTTTGAAATTCTGATTGCAGATGCAGGAAACTACCTCGTATCAAGTTTTCAGAAATTGTACAGTGTTTACTCTATATATGTCCCAAATTCCCAGCTAATAAAAGTCCCAGAACTATCCCCACTGCCCAATAACAAAACTTCTTTATTTTTCATTACTTCCTATTTTCACTATTATCTCCTTCTAAAGAATAGTATCTCCTGGCCGATATATGTCCGTGGCTAGACCCGTGTTTTGGACAAATATCGAGTAAACAGTATTAGTCTGTGGATCTTTATACGAATGAAATTGTAATATAGTTTACTAACTTAATTTGCAACTAATATTTATCATTGGGGATTACTTTTCGTCACAAGTAATGAAATCGTAATATAGTTTACTAACTGAATTTGCAACTAATATTTATTATTGGGGATTACTTTTCGTCACAAGTAAATCGACAAGTTCACTCAACATTATTAAACAAATGAAAAAGTTACTTACTACAATTTGAAGGGCTGTAATCGTCGGAAAATTTTAAAAACATCAATTTCTCACATATTTCTATATGATCATTTTAAAAATATTCTAAATTAAGTCCGACGTAGAAATTCAAAGAATGAATGAAGTTAAAGCTTTTTGAACGGAAAACTCACGTAATCCGGATACCAAAGTTGAAACTTTGAACCTATTTTCTCAAAACCACTTTTCTTCTTCCAGCAACCCACAAAACTCGATTTACGTTCGACTAATTAATTTCGACTTTTGCGCGAGGGATCCTAATGAGATTTCGTTCCTATTAACGGGGTTCGTTTTGATCGATTCCTTCCCCTTTAGATAGGAAGAAACTGGTATTTCCTACAATAATAGTTTCTTTAACGAACTATTGCCTCATCAATTGTCAAAATGTTAGAAGATTTATGAGAACAGATCAAAAACGTCAGATTTAATAATAAAATCATTATTCAACGCCCTCTAATTCCCAAGATATCTCAAAAAATATGGTTTTTACACCCAACTTCGAGGATTCTTTCACCCCCCGGATATGAATCATTGCAGACACAGAAAAATACGAGCTAAATATTTTTCAACGAACTATATCGCCCAAAAATCTCATTAACCCCTTGCCCTACAATGTCGAGTCAGACTCGTGATAAAGATTCTGAACAGAGTCCAATAAACATATTTGTTCCTAATTTCCTTTAAATCGAAATAAAATTCTATTTTGTTGTAGTTGATACATACACTATCGCTCAAAAGTATCCGGACGCTTGCGAAATATGTATTAGCATTGCATAAAAATGATTGTCGATTTTTATTAGTTTCTTACGAAATATCTAACGTTTTAAATTAAAAATTACGTATGTGGAACTTACCAATACTACGCTAAAATTAAATACGATACTTTTGAGCGGTAGTGTATCCTTTGGAGAGAACATAGGCATATAATAAATATACACTATCTTTTTTCTATGAAATTCTGACCGATGAAGAATTTCTAATCATTGTAATCACAAAATAAATAGCAGTGCAAGGGGTTAAAATCGGCGTGTAACGCCCGTTGTTCCTTGTAAGTCTCGTTGTAAGACTCTCGTTGTTGAGCCCGGTTCGCTCGCGCGTGCTTAAATATTAATACCGTAAAAGAATCACGCCGCGATTTCCCGGGGCGTGCTCGCATCCATCTCGTGGGGAATATATCAAACAAGCCCTGCGCCCTATTTCGATTTCAAGTAATTCTGTCTACGATCCAATATCGCCCGAGCCATAACTCGAGCCCGACAAATCGCAATTCATGCGCGCCGCCGCTGCTCCATCTTGGACGGAGGTATTAGAAATTCCTTCGGATGCCTGGCCGAAAGATGACGGGCCGTGTATGCACGAGTTACAAGCGCAGTTAGGTCGATAAGTCATTAGTAGAATCGTGCCGGCGAGCATGAGCTACGTACAGAAACACGTTGTTACGGGCACCAGCACCGCCTACAGTTGCGTTCAAGAATATTGATGGCTTGATTGGTCCCCTGTAAACGGGTTTGCACTGGGATAGAGCACGGCCGTCCTACACCATGCATAGGAATTCAATTTAACGGACACCATTGCCGGTTCCCACTAAGATTTTAGTCCTTAACACTCCGTATGCTATGCCGGAGTCTTTCGTGACCCGGTGACCGTGAATATGTACAATTTTGTTCTGATACGAGACGACGCTTTCTATTTCGAAATAAGAAATCTTCTTCTTCCTTCTTCCGAAATACGACGAAAGCTGGTCCCGAGGAATCGTCTTATATCGGAATAAGACTGTATTAGTGAAATATCGGCATGGGTCAGAAATGACTCCGGCATAGGCCTACAACTCGCAAGAGTCCGAGGGTTAAACACGTTCACAGTCCAAAATTTCACCATTGCAATTGTTTTCGGTGAGCTTTATACATCTGGCGAGTTTTAATTAGGATTTTATTCGACTACATCTCTGTATAACGCGGTTAAAAACAGTTTAAACCTATATACAGTGATTTCTCTCTATATGTCGCCAGGCCTGCATTATAAACGTCGCGGAATTATCCCCACTACCGCGGGATATACCCCGTGAAGGGCCACAAAGCTTGAGAGGTCTCGTATGCCTAGGGTGTAAACATAACACGGCTCGAGTATGTCTCCTGGACGATACATGACGCTGGTAAGACTCGTGTTGTTGACATATATCGAGAATTCACTGTACAGGGTGTACCAACTGAAGTATTACAAACTGTTTTCTCAAAATGGAATGAAGATATTCACTTCATTTTTCTTTTAATTAAATGGTGTAAAGGGGTCTAATATTTAAGTATTTATTACATATTTTGGGGGTAACTTTTAGGGGGAAAGGGGGACTCAACATTTTTTTAAAATGGGAAGTAGTATTGATTTTTTGATATTGTAATTCCTCTCATTGAACTGAATAGCATTTACTAGAACAATTTTTTTAATTGTACAACGTTTACACCTACTCGAACTTGAATGTACAAAATAAATGTTTGTTCGGAATAATACACACAAAAATTATTTTTAACTTTAGTCGCAAATTTCTTTTTTACCAATTTGAACCACTATTCTTTGGAGATGAATTCAAGCAATTCATTTAGCTGAAGAACACTTTTGATTTTGTGTATATTTTGTTGTTTTCTTAATGAATGATCTAACAAATTCAAAAAGTTAAATTAATATACACTCACTTGAAAAAATATGATATTGTGTAAAAAATGAATACTGAATGTAGTGAGGAGTTCGATTTAACATTTTTATAATTATCATTCGATTAAAAAACGATTATTTTTGCCATGAAACTTTAATTAATTCCGTGCTTTACAGGATACTAAATATACTTCTGGAAAACGTTTTTATCGCATTATCATTAGTTTGTCAGTCATGTTTCGCTGAGAAGAAAGAGCTTTGCTGTAGACTGAAAAAGAATTAGCGCAATAAGGGGCTAATCCAGGAAAAAAGTGGAAATAAAACGAGGAGAGCAATTAATTTAGCACTGCGCTTCAGTAACCTCGTTTTTACGAATGACAATCAATAGCTTGTCTCCCACTCGAAGTTTAATGAGTGTAGGCAGCTGTCCAGGCGGCATTAGTCACGAGGATGTAATTTGTAGTCCGCGCCCTGTCGCTCTCCTGCACGTATTCTGTAAGCGTGTGTCACATGCGGTATTCTCTGCAAGAATCATTTCTTATGTGCTTTCAAAATTGGATTCCACAAAATCTCATTCGGTGTATTAATAAGTAATCCCCTTCCTTCCGTTTATCTCTGTCTAGATTATGAAACTTCGTTCAAATTCATATTTAAAAGAGAAATTTTAGCGAGCAGAAATTTATATGAAATTTAATTTCGTTCGATAGTGATGGCAATAATGGTTTCAGCTAATTAAGAATAAAATGAAAACTTATTATTAATATTCAACTATAACACGCTGTGTATTTTAGGACGTTGTAAAAAATTGGAAAAGTTCTATTTAGTAAACAATTCCATAATATTTTGTCGGTTTAACAAAAATTTAAAGATAAATTTTTTAAATAGTACGCTTTAATGACATTCTCGATAAATTAATTAGTGAATAAAAATACCCAAAACGATGTTACTAACATTGAAGACTATCAAAAAGAAGAACTTTCAAATGACGAACCATTATATTTTCATGCGTTTAGAAAGTAAAAATTGTGCTGGAAAGTAACGATTTATTTTTGGTGATGGTAATCAACTCTAGGATAAGCAATTTGCACTATTTCGATCAGCACACGGTACGAATATATTGCAGTATTCCTCTAACCGTACACATAGATGTATATCCCTCGAAAGCCTCGTAATAGCGTTTGGAATTAATTCCTTTTGCAATCGACGGCGCGGTATTAACCAAAGTACAGTTGCAACCGGAACACTTCGACCTTCCTAAATCAAGTTAACGAATTAACTCTTTCCCTTCCCTTGCCCTATCTCTTGTTCCTGTGCAATTTCCATTAATTAATAGCATGCATAAATACTTCATGGAAGCTACAAGACTCAAGCTCAGACTCAAGACTCAGCTTTAAATACTCAAGAAGCTACATTTGTATCGATCAAGAATTTCGTTATTAATTCATCAAAAATTTCGCTGAAATTCCGAAAATCGGTCAAATCGGATTCAACTCAAATTTTGCACATAGCCTCATGTCACATTAAAAACATGTTTCCCAAAAGGATTTTTGGCGACTCGAAAAAAAATTTGTTATCATATTATTATCATTTTCTACCTTACCGAATTTTGGTTAGGTTAAGTTAGGGATGGGAACGATTGCTGGCGGAGAGGCTCCGTCCTAAGACACGACTTATGTCAATTCAGAAGTCTATATAATTGACATAGACCTACAGTGAAAGTTTCATTACAGGCTGGGATAAGAAATAGAAAAAACTGATTTTCATTTCGATCTTCGGCAATTCCGACCAAATTGAAAATTTTGTTAATCCGTTGTTTAATAAAGTAACGCTTGTAACTAAAAAATCTCAAATCGTTGAGTATAATTTTAAAAGAGTTACAAGTTCTTAAAGGGTTCCACTGAAATTTGTTCCAGTCTATATATGTCTGTAAAATTCTCCAATAAACCGAAGAGCTAGGTCGGACAACTGAAACAGATCCCGCTAATTGTCATTACGCAATGCGGAGTGAAAATATAATGATGTTGCATGGGACAAACAACAGCGATTGCCACTGGTCGTAATTATTGGTTTAGTGGTCAGACGGTGTCGAATCATCGCCATTTTCCTTTCGTCACTGTTTCTCGGATTTGCCCACGCGATCGATACCAATCAGTTGTCCAACTTTTTATCGGATAATCAACGTCGCAGTCTCCTCGATAATGGAGTGCATGGAAATTACATTTTCGAACGTTCCGGACGACCGAAAATACACAGGTCCAAATCCGTCTATCTAAAATGCAGAACTTCGCTGAACGATACTTGTAAAAGTTATTAGCCTCCACTCAGGATAAACTGTTTCAATTATGAAGCAAACAAATCGATGCTACAACGATATTTAAATACAGCATAGATTAGTTTCTTTTTATATACCTACTCACTAATTAAAATTTAACGTACGCTTAAACATCTTTATTATATATATTTCCGCGACGTTTATCATCCAGGCCTTGGCGACATATATAGAGAAATCACTGTAATGCCAAACCCTTATACCTAAGACGCTATGTTATCGTTGAATTTCAATATTACTTATGGTAGATTCTTAAAATTAGAATCGTACAACAAGACTGCGGATGTTCATGCAAAATAAAAATTGTCTACCCAGCAACAAACTGGAGTGAAATAGAGATTTATTTTCTTTCTTAATATGTTGGAAATAATAGAACAAAATTTTTAAATTCTTCTAATGTTTTTACTGTTCTAAATTACACCTACTCATTCTTATTATAAATGCATATAATCCGCAGTCTAATGATCATAATGTCAGGAACGGCATCTGCCGTATGAAAGTAGAATTTTCTAT
The DNA here is from genome assembly GCF_050948215.1 of Halictus rubicundus. Classification (NCBI taxonomy): domain Eukaryota; kingdom Metazoa; phylum Arthropoda; class Insecta; order Hymenoptera; family Halictidae; genus Halictus; species Halictus rubicundus. Next base: position 5,030,737 of record NC_135159.1, on the reverse strand, counting down.
TTAGCTATACTACATTTAGCCCCGATTTTGCGAAAACTGCATAAATATGGGGATCGCGATAAAATCCAATTTAGCGGACCCTCGGCCCTCGAAAACCGAATCCTTCTGCGGGGGAATCAAACCGGCAGCGAACAATACCCGGGGTGGCAAACAAAGGAAACAGAGGAAAGAGCGGAGCAACGAGCCACGCGATAATATATGAGTCGACAAACAGTATTGTAACCTAATTTTCCGGAATCGCAAGCAGCACGTCGATCGCCGGTGGATTAATTTGATTGAAAACGGCGCAGTAGGCTATGGCGGAGGGGACTGTATCAATTCGGAGTTGCGGATGACTCTCCGGTTACACGGCATTGTAAACACACCAGACTGTACAGCCGAGCAACGTCACGAATTCCTCGATTCGGGAATCGTTTAAGTTTCTCATCATCGCGTTCCCGATACCAGTTAAGCACGAGGACTAATTGTGACGACTGGACTGGAATACGACTATAGTAAAGTCTTGATTTAAGGCCAATACTCGGGTCCGTGCTGTGACATAGATCGTGTAGGGCTACTGTTATCTTGTGTGTTAACTAAACCACTAAATACAGTTAAAATTATATCGTGTTTAGTGGCATTTTAATCAGAAAAATGCGACGAATAAGTTGGTGAAAGTCCCATAAAAAAATAATGAAAAATAAAGAAGATTTGTAATTGGATTAGTAGTGGTTCACACGGGGTATGTCCCCCAGTGTAGGGGATAGGCGAATTGACTAAGATCGTGTAGCTCCGTCTGGCTTAGATCAAGACTTTACGGTACAGTCGGGGACAGAATTAAGTGGACACCCTTTGAAAACTAATAACTTTTTTTTAAATTGGACCAAACCACCTGAGATTTTTGTCTTGTTAAAAGGATTAGCTTACTTAAAAAAATTATTAATCATGATTTTTTTCCTGAACGTCCATATACTCGAAACACGGTGGCGTTGATAGGTCATAGATAGAGTGCGGATCTTGATGCAAAATAAAGATTCTTGTGCATAGATTGCAACAAACAGGTGTCAAATAAAAATTGATTTTGACACCTAATCATTTTAGCAACTTCATAATATTACTGTGATATTCTTAAATTCTCTTGTTTTCACTGTTTTTAGTTTCGACTACTAATTGTTAAAGAATAGTAAAATATAAATATATAAATTCATCATAAAATAAAAGATTCATAGTGACCTTCCAATTTCGTCAACAAAAAAGAGTTGACAAAAATTTACGATAATCGTGTTCAAGGTCTCTTTGAATCGTGCTATACTTGATAAAAGAAATTTCGATTGGCCTGCTAATAACAGAGTAATCTAAATTGATCACGTTCCGTGGTTCATAACAGATTGAATTGTGTGTAAAAACTTTAAGTAAATGAATATGAATTTAGAAGAAAAAACGACAGAATTTCCCCTTACAGCTAATAGAATCCACTTGCATAAGTGTTTAACGCGTCACTTCTCTTCTGGTAGCGTGATCATCGAAGGAAAGTTGTGACGAACGACAACGATGCTCGCGCCACGTCACGCTTCCGCGTAAATGCAAATTCCACATGGCGGTGTTTTAGAAGGGCTCGTTTAAATTCATGAAACAGCACATTTCTTGGACAATTAAAATTGCTAATTTGCCTCGCGGCAAGATCGCCTGATTCTTGCTAAGCGCTCTACTCATACAGTCCAGAAACTCGAAGAATATTGATAAATATTGTAGTAACACCAAATAAGTTTGAAACATTTTTATTCTGGAGTATAATTTGAAGATTACTGTATCCTATGGTACAAGTTTTCGACTTAGTATTTGAAAATTACTTTCTATGAAAGTCATGGAAAATTCAGAACTAAGAATATCGATTCGTGTTATGGTTTTACTAAAAAATCGAGGTAGGTATATTTGAAAAAGAATTGATTTGATATTAAAAAAAAATAATGCACAGAGACACAACAAAATTTGTTCATTTGAGAGTTTATTTTCAATAAAATCATATTTGAAAATTTGTTGTGATAGGTGAATTTGGTTAGTTCCCTACAAACGATATGTAATGCGCACATTTTACATGAAACAATAAATAAAACCTGTAGAATAACATTTTTTCACTTTTGATCCTGTTTCTGAGAAAATCTAGTTCGAAAATTTTTCGAATATACATTTGAGTGAATACCAACGGAACATGTCTGAATTTGTTTTATTTATTTATTTATTTTTTTTTTTTGAAAATGTAGCCTTCATGGAAAAATTGGATTCTATATTTCTGAATGATTTTCATATGTAAAATGATCCTTTGCCAAATTACCGTCTGTGTATCTCATCCATCGTCTCGCGAGAAATTTAATATGTTAAAAAACGAGATCCATAAGGGATGAATAAGTTTATTCTATATTTTTTAATTTATTTTCCACGTGGAATTCCCTCTTTTTTACAATTCCCATACGACCTGTATTCAACGAAAGAAGAATGCAATAAGAATGTGATTTTAATTATTTCAAATGAGAGATGGATATTGCAGAAGGAAAACAGGGAAGTTAGCATGCGAGCGTAATCATGAAGGGGAAATATCCAAAATTAAAAGCGAGCATTTTTGATATTAACATCCTAGCTTATTAGCGATTACTTCGTAATTCTTTGTTCTAGAGTTTATCTACTAGATTATATTTGAAGGCTCAAAAAATATGTTTTTCTATAGTAAAATTCTCATAAGAATTTGAAGAAAAGTTCAGTCAAAAATCTTATGTTTTCTCACGCGATTTCTTCGTCGTTTTTGCGAAAGATTTTACCTGCAGCTTGGAAATTCGTAGAATATTCTATGGGGGCTTCCGAAAAAGTCATTTGTGTTCGTTGTTTCGAGTAACCGGTTGATTTCGGACCACTCTATATTAATGGAACCGAGGAGGTCCCATTTTTGGAACAAGGTATCACGACAGAGGCAACCTTGCAATTCCCATTTTCTTATGTAATACTTCAGGTTCCCACGGGCATAATGCATAACCAGCGTTCGGAGGAGAATCTGATGGACCGCCACCACATTGTCCCGATACCCGATATCGAACTTCTTCCTTTTAATGGATATGCCGATACTACTGCCTTCGACACACTTTTATGGCAATCAAACGAAACCGTAAAACCTTCTTCCAGTCAACACGTGACCCATCCGGATCTGGGGATCTGGTTTCCCGGCGTGACCACCGTTACAAGGTCTTCAAGAATCTTACGACTTTGCTACACATCAACCTCTGTTTATCACCTCAAACATACAAGCAACACATCTCTGACACGTTATTGCTAAGCTATCAAACTTTAACATTTTTATAGAACAGCTGAAAAACGGAAATCGTGACCAATTGTGTTTTCTACAATGTTGGTTTCGAAGAATTTTTGAAAATTGGGAAATTAAGAAATTGTTTGAGAAAAACTGTTAGAAAAACTTGAGTTACTAAAGCGTGAACATTTGATCAACAAAAAGGCGAATTTCATCTGTGAAAGTGTGAATGTGGTTTGCAAAAGAGCGAATAAAGAAGGTGAGTTTGATTTGCAAAATGATTAATTTAGAGTGCAAAACCTGTAAAGTACTCTCTCTCTCTCTCTCACACAACAGTTCACTTCTCAATAGATCGCCTTCTCCTTTATCGCATTGAACGGTCCCCCCACTACTGAGCGAGCATGTTCGCGTTCATGTTTCAGAAACGACTCACCTCATAGTTGGTTCAATACACAGGGTGTCTCACTTAAGTGCAACCACCAGACTATCTTCTTTAATATTGACAAAGTGAACAATTTTTTATGTCTAATTTGAATGTTATCAAGCGGTCAATCTCCTGCAGAGATTGTCTTTTTTCAAGGTCATCGACTGCTTGATACCATTCGAATTACACATAAAGAATTTTTTACTTCGTCAAAATTAAAGAAAATATTCTGGGGGTCGCACTTACGTGGAACACCCTGTATACCAAAAATGATATGTTCTGCTACATTAATATTGGGACACAAGATATAATTCTGTAATCTGTAAAAATCAGTCACATTCAGTATTCCTAATTTTAAATTTAAGATATTTGTTCGCCCATTTATTCTTTAATTGTCTCAGATTTCTATATTTGTCAGTGGAAGTATTCGCTTACTACAACACACAGGAAATACCACGTTTCGTGAGCACAGTGACTATCTGTGTAAATATTCGTAGAAAAATAACACGGAAATTAAAATTATACGTAATATTAAAATTAATATAAATTAACGATATTCCAGACTACGAGGAAACTTCTTTTCTCATAATTCAAAGTACTTATAAATTACGTATTTTTAAATTCCCGGATTGAATAGATAATTTGTTCATTGAAAATTGCAGAAGATTTCAAAAACGACAGTACAAGTAATTATATTATTAAATTATTAAGAATCCGAATCGAATCGGAAACGGATTCCATTTTCTCATCTTGAATCTTCTCGAATTTATAGCTTTCTTTAATAGAGTTACTATTAATACTAATGATTAACTACTTATTATGTCTTCCAAAATAACTGCTTCTAACATTAGTATTTCATATAAACTTCACCGTTTCTAAATTAAAGCAGCCTCGGCAGTTGTACAAATTATTGACATTTCTGATGGAAGTAATATCTGGCTCACCTAAATCTATTTAAAAATCATATAAGCTGTGTAATGTGAAAAATCCATAAATCACCTTTCAAGAAAAATGAGCTGCTTACGGTTACAAAAGAAAAGTGACTAATGCCACTTTTAAAATAAATTACCCACATGAGATACTCAAGACATTCACGATTATAGACATTTTAGAAGTCACGAAACGTTTTTTTTTTTTAATGGTGGTGTCACGAACATGCACGGTACATAAAAATGGAAGAGAAATATTCGACTTGACATGATATTGTATAGCAGATAACTTATTTCACAATCTGCATCAGTCTGTTCTTTATAAAAAGGAAACATTTTTGTCATCACTTTAAATTTATTGGTTTTCATAACTTTATTGAAGATGCTGGTAAAACCCCTTAAAAACGTCATCATTATTCCTTGGAGTCTCGGGGAATCGATTTTCCATATTTATGAAATACTTTTTACTCACTTTGGACGGTGCTATCACTTTGTAACCTCTTGAGAATTTCTATGTTTCATACCCAAAGAAGTTTTACAAAGTTGAATTTCAAAACGTTTCTCAGGAGATTGAATGTCTACCTTTACACAAGAAATACCTTGAATAGCAAATCACCTATAGGAAAAGTAATGATGTAAAATTTATTTATACTCCTTTCAGTTAAATAACTCGAGAAGTTCCTACGATATGATATTCTGACACACGATATAATTTGTGTAGTTTGTGACAAATCGTAGTTTTCGTTCAATTTTAAAATATTGTTTTGTATAGAAACAATCTCATTATCGCAATTAAATAATATTTCTAATATCTTCTTTATAAAAATTCGATATACATTCTATTATCACTTCGCAGTATTTAAAGTTTCTTAATACTTTTCCGACAATAATTCGGTTGAAACATAAAATTGTTTTTAGAACGAAACAATAATGTAGACATTGCATAAGCAGGACTTACTTTGCAAACGACCTAATATATTACAATAACTACTAATTTTTGTTTAAACCCCCCTAGCTTCTTGAAAGTACCATAACCGGATACTAGCAATCACCCTTTGTAATGAAAATTTGCATGCAAATTTTTTTTATGACTACCCATTTTCATAATTATAAAGTAAGAATAGCACCTGAAGTAAGGGCTGGAGGACACGTTTTATAAAATACCGTTAAGATAATAGGGGTATAAAAAATACGAAAACCTTTATATTTTTGAAGGATCATAGATTTCATTAACACTTCGACCGTTAAACAAATAACCTCAAACATTCCATAAGGTCAGAGTAATTTATTTAATGAAATAAAAATTGAATCAACCGAACTCAAAATCAAATTGTTATTTAAATTTATGTTAAACAATTTTGTCTTCATTTGTTAGAATTATCGTTGGACAGCGTGCACGTACAGGGTGTACAGAAATGATTCATCTTGGCTGCCATAGGCGTATTCTACGTATCGATGAAGATACGTAAAAAAGAGTTGCCGCAAAATTGTCCTTGACCTTGAATTACAAGGTCAAATTTCTTTCTATTGGATTATATTCATTGATTCATTACATTTTATTCGTTCATTGCATTATGTCATGACAATGAACAAAAATTTGACCTTGAAACTCAAGGTCAAGGACAATTCGGCAACTTCTTTTTGCAGATCTTCATCGATGCGAAGATGCCTATGGCAGGCAAGACCAAACATTTCATTACACACTGTACGGTAGCAGTAAGTATTTAAACAGTTAGACCGAGAAAGTTGACGCTCCTGTGAAGAAAACGACCGATAAATTAATATAAAGCATAAGCGGACTCACCTTGAGTTGATGTTGCGGTCGCCTGAGCGCGCCTTGGTCCCGTCGTCCATCTAGTCGATCGGCATCCGCTTCCAGTCCCTCCATCGAGGACTCGGCTTCGCTCAACCAAGCCAAGAAGTTGTCCAGAGACCGGTCGAAGTTGTGGAGGGAGTTCATCGCAGAGTGCAGCAGTTTTCCTCGATTGATAATACTAGAAACGATTCGATACACACGGCGTTACATACTTTGGATGCGACCGTAGCCGAGTGAAGTTCAAAATTGCCATCTGGCTGATCAAGTATTACGTTCCCTACAGAAAACCGAACTAAAAGCAGCCCGTGATAGGACCCCAAATAACATCCATATAAGAGGTTATGCACATTTCGAAATTTTCAAAATTTTAACTCTGGCTTTCGACGTTCTCTTTTTTTTAAATATCAGCTGTAGAAATTGCTTCAGTGCTCCAGTGAAATTGCTTTGAATCAATTACGAGATCAATGATGATTTCAATATTCCCATTATAAAATTCAGTTTAAAGTCTACACAACCAGTATCGGGCGAAAGTTTGTTTATTTAATAAATTCAAAAGAGTCAATGAAAATAACATTTCACTTGTAAATAAGAATTAATGGTTTTATTCAAATAAAATTAATTTAAATGATACCAATAATAAATCATTTATTATTTGCAAGTCAAATTTTATTTTCCATTTACATGCAGTGGAAGACTAAATAATAAATATTTATTCGTTTTACCAGATCTGAAATCTGAATTATGAAATCTCGTTTTTCATTTTATACAGATCACGGTTCATGTTTGCTTTCAAAAATACTGGCTTTGCAAACAAGTTATGCGAAAGTCTATTCGACCTTGGCGTAGGGTAAGGGACCCAATTACTGTGGCTGTGCCAAATACTGTGCGAATGTTAATTATATTACAACATATATATTAACTGATATTAATGAAAAAAATTTAATATCTCTCTTTTAATATTCATTACGCTTTAAAAATAATGTATAATTAATATAGGCACAGTAATTGGTACCCCCACAGTAATTGGGTCTCTTACCCTACTCATTATAATTGCCAAAGAAAAAATTTGCTTGTTAAGGTATATTATATGTTATGTTTGGATCTTGGAAATATTTTGTTATTAGACGACTCAACCACTTTCGAATTTTCATCGATTTAACATAAAAAAACTTATCAAGCTTACTATACTTGATATTTGAAGTAGAGGGATATTTTTTCATAGGCTAATATTATTGTATATCTCTTGGAAACAGCCTTCTTAAGATTTATGGTCACTGCTGCCAACAATACAAAATAAATTTGTTTAATAAGCAACGAGTGGTACATACAAAGCAACAAAAAATAATAGAAAAATTATTTATAAACAACTAATATAATAGCTATTGTAAACAACTAATATACCATCATAACTAGTGTAATTTGTATCATTTGTAAATCATGTAACTAATTTCATTCATTAAATAATGTGTTGCATCGCCAACCCCAATCTCAGTCTGGGTTTACGCTGCGTCACTTTCGAGAAAGTCTCCTATTCCATCCTTAACAAATTTATGTCTTTACGACCAGGGTGCGACTGGCAAATGTCAGCGCACTTTCACGGTCAAAATCCGCTCGACCGTACCGCTCTCGATGGCACGTGACGCAGCGTAGACCCACTTGTAGCGCCAGGGGGCCCGTAATTTATGGGACGGTTTCCAGACACGCGGGACTTGGTGTCGTCTTCCTTAGACGGACTCTGCCAAGTGTCTACCAGCTCGTGGGCGTTGCATAATGCCGAAAACCGCCCCCTAAATGCAATTATTGGTCCCCCACTATTCGAACCCTATCCGCGGAGGGAATCTATCTAGTCAACGTTCTTAAGATTCTTCTCCGTTCTCGTCAGATACCAACGAACTCTCGCCTCTGTATTATCGCTTCTTTTTTGCAATCACTTCGCTGTACAGTAACCATCCGCTTTCGTTAAATACATATATATTGTTACTAAACAGTGTTGTGACCATAACCCTACAACCAGCTTGCATACATCCTAAAGATTGTGCGAGCACGCGTCACATCGTAACTACCTCAATTTTACGACGTTGGTGACGCCACAACATAATGTATTTAAACTTGTTCAATCAACAAATATTTTATTTGAGTTTGTTATTTGAACCAGCAAATATCATTACGACGAAAACCCTATGAAAATAAGCTAAACCTGCTGTCAAAAACCAACAGAAGCTGTACTCTTTCCGATGATATTTATACCATTTGTTCAATGTAACACCACTGTTACAGGAATAACCATCATCCGTTGGAAACAAATTAAGACTTTTGCAATGACCCAACACCTATACTGTTTTTGTGGGACGTACCTGGTGTTCAGGTTGTTGTATCTCTGATTGATGGTCTCTGTCATCTTTTTCACGCGGGTCGTGTCGTCCTGCTGGTAAACGGCGATCAACTTCTGCGTAAGCTGATTGAACAGTTCGATCTGTCGCTTGTACTGGTGCAACTCCGCGTGGAATGACTATAGGAACAAACAGGACGAAATGAAATGACGGTGGCAGAGAAGGTCTTCGTTGCGGTGGAAACTTATCTTTGTCCGACTTGGTGTCAAGCCGGAAGTCGCGAATCGTAACTCACCGAAGTTAAAATCTTTGTCTCGCTGGGACAGCCCCAAGTTTTACGCTTCGACATTCCGCGCGAGGGAAACTTTCGATTGACCGCAGGGTGATTGGCTTACATCGGTAAAAATTATGGTCGCTCGAACTTACGACTCGCATCTACCCGAATGAACAAATACCTACACTTGTTGTAAATTAGCTCGTTTATTCCTACCCGCTCCTCGGGTATGCTTTCGAATTTTTTGTACCGCTCGATAATTATTGTCCCTAAATCATACTAATCATTCGTAGCAAAAATGGAATATAGACTTCGTAAATCTGTGGCATAAGTCATGTTATGAAACTGGAATTGGGTGGAGTCCTCTCCGAAAAAGTTATAACTGTTATTACTGTAAAAAGTAATAAATATAACTTGATCGTTCCATTTAGAATATTAACTTATTAATTATCAAAACCTCTTCGCCAAATGTGTATTAATCTGTCGATCTGCAGTCTTTACTTGATATATGTCCCAAATATCTAGCCGATAGAAGTCCCAGAACTTTTCTACGTTGGGCAGTGTGTCAAAAAATAATATCTTCTAGCCGATACATGTCTGTGTTGTGGACATATATCGAGAAGACAATGTATAGTATAGCAATGTGTAAATTGTTATTATTCATGTCCCGTTTCATGTTTACGTATGGTACTTCAAAATGCATGCTAGTAGGAAATGATAGAATGGTCACAACTGACATGATGATAACATCGCGAACACATGACAATACTTTCGCCACATGGGAGAAACAGAAAAGGTCACTGTGTATACGCAAATTGAACCGCACGCGTCACTCTCTGCGGAACGTTGTTTGTGAAACAAAACGAATCGAATGCTGTTTAACATGAATGAAAGCACGGTGCATTGAAATTCAGGTGTTGCATGAATATGAGTAGACAGCGAATTTTTTCATTTGTAACACGCATGAATATGGAGGAGGTAATAAAACAAGCAAATTAAAACGTTATCAAATTGCGTTAACTTTCATTTGCAGCGGGCTGCAATTTATGACGATGACAGTATACTTGTGTTTAATACGACTGCAACTGAAGCTCCAGTGGTCGGATTAACAAAGACATCGTGTAAAGGAATAATCGGATATTGAAATGTCTAAATTTCAGAAAAAGTAACACAAGCACAATTTTACAAGATAATATCTCCTTCATTATTCATGGATCTCGTTTCCTCTCTACGATTAAATTAAATGTATTTTAATTTCTGTAACTCGTTTTTAAAATGTGAGAAACATAAAACGTACGAATGGTTATGGTAGCTATTCACCCCGTACGATGACGTCAAGTATAAGGAGCTATATATTTATATAGCAGAACAAATAAAACATATTTAAAATTTTCGTAAGTAGCTCAGTTTAATATTAAACTAAATATTATGAAACAAAAGACAATGATTCAATTAATAAAGAAAGTGCAATAATCAAGAAATAATGGTATCATTCTTTTGTCTAAAAACAAATTATATTCTTAATTTCTAATTTCTCTATTCCAAATATTTGAAAAATTAGAATATTGATCATCTTTCTCATTTAAGAACTAATCAAATTTTAAATTCTGTAAACAATGTTAAGAAATCTTTAGAATGTAAATTTTGCAAGAAAAAACAATTGGAAAAATTTGGCATTTTATTATAATTTACTTTAACTTTACAGAATGTGCACTCACTCTGATAATCGCTTAAAAGCGACACAATTTCAAAATTAAATAAAATATTTAAAGCGTGAATCATTTTGTTAAAGAAATTTTATCGAATAATTTTACGTAAAAGCCAACTACAGATTTTTTGTAGGTGAAAGTTTCGAACATTTCAAGGTCACCTTCATTTTTTAAAAATAATAACATATATCGTACTTGTCTATTAAAAAAATATGACCTTATCTGCGTCAAAAATGATTAATTTAAGAGATATCTCAACTTGAATTTTGTTGAATTCTGTAGATCTCATTTACCACATTTTCGCGTTTATCAATCAAATTATAATATAAATACGAACGTATACGTAACGTAAAATATTTTAATATGCAAAGTTCAGTTTATTTACTACTGCTATCACAAACAAAAGAGGAAAATAAATGAATTGTTGTTCCCTCTAATGGAACACATCTCTCCGACAGACTCTCGCAAGACAATTACTAAAAAAAAAAGAAAAAAGAACCTCTCGACTTCTAGTGGTATCGTTTAATACCAACACAGTTTTAATGAGAGCTCGTTGATCGTCGGATATGGATCATCGAGACTATTTAAAGCAACAAACTAGCCTCGTTTCATGAATATTGTAATGCCGGGTCGGTATCGGAGTAAAAAATAACCCGGCGGTTGATGGCTCTATCGCTGTGCAACCAGGAAAAGACAACGTTCGCGAATGACTGTGAGAATCGCGGCGTACCCGACCCGACCCGACCCGGCCCGACCCGACGCCGCGCGGCTTTGGTGCGGTGCGGTGGAGGCTGGATCCCGAAGATACAGCGGTCTCGTGGAAATAAATTATTCCATGAATATCTCATTCGGCTCTTTTGAATGTAAACAGAGCTCCGCCCGCGTGATGTACTACACCGAGTCGCGATCTCTCGTTGATTGGGACTTTGGCCGTTTCTGTGCCTCCCCCGCCCGCCTTTGCCCACAGCTGGCAATTTTTTCTCCCTTCCAACGGTTATATTCCGGAACACAAAGCGGTAGCGAAACGTTGCTAAAAAGAGGTTAGTAGCTGGCGGATGAATACCGATCCGTTCGTCGTCTCTCTTTAATCGTAGCCGCAGCTGTAACGAACTGCCTCGGCTATCTACCGGTCATTATATTCACCGGCGCGGAGCCGCGCACCGTATTCCTATTTATTCTTGCCGACATAATGGCGGAAGAGCTTTGAATTATACGGAGAACTTCGTCGTCCCGTCGTTTCTCTAATTGCCTGGTTAAAATTAGATTACAAGACCGAATTGCGGCCGAGTATCGACAGTAGATTAACCCGCTGATCAGGGAAACAGCGAGATAAGACGATTCCCTGGGTGAGGGATTCAGAACTTCTTGAATTTTGATCGTTCCGTAGGCTGCCGCAGCGATTCGCGTCACCTTCTACAAGATTCACGAGCGAGACACGCATGAAATCACTTACGCCCGTATTTTTTGAAGTTTTGCACATTAGTAGCCCCGAGGGTACGACGTCGACTTCGCGGAAAAACGGTAACAAGGCTCGAGGTTAATAGGAAGACTGAAGCAGAGTACGGAGAAAATCACGAAAATTGAGATTTCGAACAGGTTAAGGCTGAACTTCACTTTCTGGGACCAGAAATTTTTAACTTCTGTTTATATAATCCTGTAGATCCCGACGAGAAAATGCCAAAAATCGATGTTTTAACGATAGAAATTCACTGGTTTAAAAGTTATGCGTGTTTGAAGATGAGCGATTTTAAGCGGTTTTGACAGATAAGGCAGCAGAAGTACGCGGTGATGTCTATAATATATGCAGACTGTTTATGCAAAATTCACTGTTAAATCAAACGTTGTTTAGTAATTTATCGATATTGTTGAAAGAAATATTGAACAAAAGTCATGTACATTACTTCATCAATAATGCTACAACATTAAATAATATATTATTAACGAAAGTAATTATATTTGCAATATCGTAGTAATATGAAACATGTCGCTTTTCTTAAAATGTCGATGGTATTAGTACTTCAAATTCACACATACAACGTAAGATATGCGTATCTAACATGACACCTAATGCAAAAGTGATACGAGTGCTCTCGCATGGTGAGTTTTGAAACCTCTGCCATAGAGCCCGGAAAAAGTATTTAAAAAAAAGCCCTTTCTCTATCGAATACTCGTAAACCTGTAACACAGCAATACCAAGAACTATAATATTTGCATTGGCACTGAGTACCGAAGAAGCTGAGTACCGAGGTAAAGGGACCACGAAACTTAGGCAATCGGGTACTCATGAAGTCCGAGAGTTGAGGACTCCACGGAACAAGACCTTTAGCTACTTGGCCACTGGGAACTGAAGAGTGTTGACATTATACTACTGGCGAAGTTATGGGATTCGAGTGCCTAGCAATAACAAATAAGAGAAGACGCTCGAAACTATCGGGACACAAAGTTTCAGATAGCACTACGAGCACGGAATATGTTTAGCAAAAATATCTGCCAAATAATGCCTTCGGTCAATCTCCAAGTATAATAAAGATTGTACAATAATTACATTCTGGTGGCTATACACATATTGGAAACGAGATTATATGCATTACTGAAAATGGATATCGGATTAATTTGGATTATGTATGAATGTCCAGTTCATTGAGAGATGCGTATAGTTAAAATGAATGAGTTTCGCGTTCGTTGAATATGGATGACGCGTGTGATGGAGTGTGCTGGAAATATAGGATGATTGATTATATATGAATAGGCCAATAATATAGAGTAGAGCGTGGTCTGGGGAAAATAGAGATTGACGGAGTGGTCTGGAGGTTGCGTCTAGAAGGTGAAAGGTCACGAAAATTAAGGAAAAGCAAGAATATGTTATGATTAGAGAGCAAAATGTTCAGACTACACGGTAGGTTGCAGGGTATCGTGAAGAATTAAAAGTAAACAGTAGACTGCAGAAGTTACGCGAAGCAAAGAGTAAAGGAAAACGGTAGAAGTTGACAAATAGGATGTAGGAGTCAACAAGACCCAGATCTTTACAGCGCAGAAAACGTACCTTAGGAAAAGTACAAAATAGGAAGATGAACATGAGTTGGTTGTAGGTACGGAATACAGCAAAGACGGTGCAGTTGGTAAAATGTCGAAGAAGTAGGGTGAGGGACTCATCTACTGTGGGGGGTACTAATTACTGTGCCTACAGTAATTATACTCATTTTGAAAACACAATGAATATTAAAAAAGAGATATTAAATTTGTGTCATTAAAATCAGTTGATATGTTATTTATTGTGCTTCAAAAATAAATGTAATAAATATAGACACAGTAATTGGCACCCCGACAATATTACAGAAGAGAATATTAAAAAAGAGATATTACATTTGTTTCATTAAAATCAGTTAAGATGTTATTAAGATGTTCTTTTTACTATTCATTATGCTTTCAAAATAAGTATAATTAATATAGACACAATAATTGGTACAGTAACTGGGTCCCTTGCCTTGCACAATGTGAATTGTAACATCCAAGATAACAGATATTTGAAAGATGTGAGTAATACGAAAACTATAGCGAAAGAGACTTTTATCGGAAAACTATCACGAAGGTGGGCATCACGATTCATTGATAAGAACGATCGCTTAAGGGTACGAAAGAGGAAGCGTGTACCGCCCATACTCCCGACGAACGGACGGACGCGCGCCAGAAATAAAGACTAGATAAAAATGGCGACCTCTGGCTTTGGTTAATGCGCGCAGGTTAATGCACGGAGTTCGAGAAAGAATGGGGGAAAAAATTCTCCAACGTACCTTTTGTTCTCGGAGCTGCGCCTCGAGAACGTCGGCGGTGTGCCCCACAGCCTGCATTTTCTCCAGTCGAGTTTCCATTCTCGCGAGCCAGACTTCCACCTCGTTCCTCTTGGCCTCGTATCGCTGACTGTCCCCGAGCATTGCGTCCAACTGCGTTTTCCTTTGCATCACTTTCGAGTTCGTCTCGTCCCAATGTTCTCTCAGCTTCGTAACTGCAACAACAATCGAGCAAAACATGAGTCGCTTCGGGATCGCTCGCTTTCTTCTCTTTAAATCGCTAACCACAAGATTCCCGGAAACTTATTTTTTCCACGAACAGACGTGGAAAAAGTAAGTGGAATAGACATTTACCGTCATTAGGGAATACAGTTTTTCAGTTTTTCCCGAAGACCTTCTCCTCGGCAGACGTGGGAATTTACCGTCATTAGGGAATACAATTTTTTCAAAAGACCTTCGGATGATGTCGGAATTTACCATCATTAGGGAATATAATTTCTTATTTTTTCAAAAATCCTTCCTCGGAATAAAATTTGGGATTTTTCTTAGCAGAGGAAATGAAAGAGGATGTAGGTATACAAAAACAATTGTAAAATTACAGAGCGTATCTAGGGAGTGGAATTATAACTCGGTTGTTAATGAACATACAAAAAAAAATAATGCGACGATAACGAGACAGAGCTTGTTAAACCATGCCAAATTTTCCTCTACAATTTTTTGTTCTCTATCTCCAATAACAACCGAGTTATAATTCGGTTAGTTACTAGATATATCCTGTAGTGTTCACCTAATCAAGATCCCAACTTTGGAAATTATTTTTCTAGTGAAACACGATTAAAAATCTTGAAGTCCATCACAAATAAATTTTTATTTAACACTAGGTTTACGGGACCCGTCAAAATGACGGGTTCTAATATTTTTATGAAGATCCATCTATGTGGAATTACACAACAAATTTATTTCTTTAGGTATATTTTATTTAAAAAATGGCTTCTTATATTCGTAAAGTAATGAAAAATACTCACTTTTAGTGTTCCGTAAACCTAGTGTTAAAGACACTAAGCCTGAGGATGTGAAATCTGTATTATCCAAACATTATTAACTAGGATGTTGACAAAAGGGGCATTGTCATCAGAAAATTATACTGAAAATTCAATAATACACTCTCGTTTCATTCTTTATGATTCTATAGTTTATTATGTTTTAACCGTATTTTTGACAAATATTGAGTTTTTGTAAACAACGGTTAAACTCAAGCAACAAGAATTCTGTGTCCCCATGAAACAGAGAATTCCCCTAAAATGGTTAACACGAACTTTCACGACAAAAGTCAATCGAAAGAATTCCACGCAACCAAAAAAAAAAGCAGTTGTTAGTTGTTTCAAACTTTACTCTCAATATTCACCGCAATCGCAGAAACACGGAGTAGACAGGATTTCGGTCTAAACCGGGTCGATTAGATCATCAGCGTTGAAATAGCACAGTGCGGTTTCGAGTAACCGTGTCCAGGGATGAAAGTTTCGTCGGGGGCGAGTTCGACGACGCTTGAAATAAATGCTGCATGAATGAGTAACCGACGGAACTATCGAAGAATTATTCCAATTAACCGATCGTTTGACTTGCTCGAGCCGCGGGAGTTGTTCTATTATTCAAGGTGCTGCGGTGAAACAGAAATATTAAATAAACCCTGGGGGAATTATATAATGGTGGGAGGGGCGGGGCGGTTTGTCAGAGGAAACGAGCGAACGGGTCCGATTCATCGATATCGTTCGAGCGGAAGCTCGGTTGGTAAATATTCAAACACGCGGGGCAGAACGAATGCATGCGCCCGTGGCTCTTTAATCGTACGCAGATGAAGCAGGGCAAGTAGGGCGAGCAGGGCGAGCAGGGCAGGCAGGGCAGGCAGGGATCGGCCGGCACGTGTCCGTTGTTTCAAGAAGTACTTTTCGGTCAGAGTCACGGGCTAAAATCCACGTTGAAATTCGCGCCAGGCGCGAGGAACCACCTGGAAGCTGTCCAACCTCTGAAGTAGCTTAACAGGGGAGGGAGGAGCGCAGCTGGTAAAGCAGGCGTAAAGTACTGGCAACGTTTCAACGACGGCAACAACAGAATTTGCACGCGTGGACAGCACACTTGAGTGTACCTTTCAGGATGCACTGCATGGACACGAAGTTCCGTGCCGTCTCGTCGAACAGGATCGAAACTACAACGGAAACAACGTGATTCAGAACATTACTTTTGTTTTTTAACGTAACGTTTCTCTTCCGGTAATTGACTCGAACACAGCTCGACGAAGTAAGAGAATAGATGTGGTGCGCGAAAGCGAGGTAGACGCAGTTCGTCGAGCATCGATGGGTCGGGGTTAACAAATGAATTTTCGATAAAGAAAATCTCAAATTCGACAATGTTCGTCTTACCTTGTCGAATGTGGTACCGGTGGATTGTTGAGGTTCTGCCGATTAAAACGAGTCCAAACATGACGCAAATCGGTCTACTTTTATAGACTTAATTTTTTAATTGTTGTTATTTACATTAAGTCGAAACCAGTACGATTTACGTCGTGTTTGGGCTTGTTTTAATCGGAAGGATCTCAACAATCGACTGGGACTACATTTGGAAAGGTAAGACAGAAATTACTATACATATACTATACATATACTATATTACTATTTGGGTACAGAGATTAGGAAATTAAGAACAGACGGTAAGGAGTACATTACGGAAAGTAGAGAATGAAGAGTAGCATATACCATACAGATACAGAGCATATACTATACATATACTATACATATACTATATTACTATTTGGGTACAGAGATTAGGAAATGAAGAGCAGACGGTAAGGAATAAATTACGGAGAGTAGAGAATGAAGAGTGGCATATACTATACAGATACAGAGCATATACTATACATATACTATACATATACTATACATAGACTATACATATACTATACATATACTATATTACTATTTGGGTACAGAGATTAGGAAATGAAGAGCAGACGGTAAGGAGTAAATTACGGAGTGTAGAGAATGAAGAGTAGAACGCAAAGTATAGCAGCAGTATTTGGCGCGCGCGTGTCGTTAGAGCAAGATCGATACCGTAACATGAACAGCATGATTGAAAGCACAACGCTCTACTTATCGAACTTACGCCACATAGAGGGTTAATTTGCGGATCAAGTAGACACCCTAAAGCTTGTGAGATGCGACACTGATAACACTAGGGTTCTGGGGCCTATTACCGACGACCTGAGACCTAATATCGACGTCCAGATAAGCAGGGGAACCTGGAGGGACAATGCCGGGAGAAGTCGAATCCCACGGGGACAATTACACACACATCAATGCCAATCTCGAGGCTCGCGACTGCCGGAACCAGATACTGAGCATCCGCTGTCGTGTTAGTTTTCTACTCCACAAGATTCTACACTGGTTAACAAAATCTTTATTGCCTAATGAGCATTGCTAGGATTTTTCAGTGACTTGAACTGCTAGGTTGTTGCATGTGAAACAGTAACGTTAAACAAGCACAATCTCCTTTTAAATAAACTTATTAATTAAAGTAAGTAATATATTGCACCAACATATTCTGTCAATAACCTAGAAGTCTCTGTATTACGGTAAAAATTGAAATTATTGGTTATTCAATTCGAGCTTATTTAATAGAATAACAGTGATAGAATTCCAGAATACAATAAAGGAAATCGATGGTAGAAGCAAGGGAAATAAATACTAGTTTAGTAAATGTATTATTAAAACTTTCACAACTGTGTACCAATTATCTCTCTAACTGTAAATGTCCAATTATTCAATTTTATCTGGAAGGATCTTTAGTTGCATCGGGAACGCTTCGAGCCAACATAGCGACGGCCTTGCCTATTAAAAACGCTCAACTTTAAACACGCATAACTTTTGAACCAGTGATATCCTAACCTTAAAACTGGGATTTTTGGCATTTTCTCGTCAAAATCTACAGGATCATATAAAACGAAAGTTAAAAATTTTTGGGTCGCCAAGATGAAGTTTATCCTCCAATTACCTAAATCATGGAAACTATTCGCTTCTACTGGTATGATAACTAGCTTCGTTACACATTTAGAGATCGGTCGGCAGTGGACGACAGCAATGTGATTAGACATTTATTGGGTACGGCACAATCGAAATCAAAGCTAGATTACACGGCAATATTCGGTAATGACGGTAATGATTCGGTTTGCCTATGACGCGCGGCAGCGGAGAAATAACCGCGCGAACTCCCGGGGCAATGCAAAGTTTAACGTGTCTCCACTAGCGGCATTATACTAATATCTACAAACTATATTCCTGGAATAGGACGGGGGAATTGTGTGCATTCGGGAATTGGGATGTGTTCGCGAAGACAATCAATTTTAGAGAAGTTTCGGTAATACGTACCCGTACGACGCCAGACAAAGTGTAAAACACGCCGACACGGAATAATAAAAAGCGTGAACTATATATGTCCACGGATTAAATTTGTAAAGAATCGTGGAACAGCTTTTACATGGCAAATTGTTAATTCATTAGCATATTGATTACTACCGATTGCGACGGACATAGAATATACCGATCCTCGAGGGAATTTTTGTGACTATTGGTTTCGCAATCGACGTTTCCATTACCGATATTCGTCAGTGAAACAGGAAACAATAAAAACTATTTACACGCAAATACGATTTGGAATTCATTTCATTTCAATTCAATCATTTATTTGGAACTCAATTGTTATGTACACAAATGGAATGATGTATTGCCCTAATCTTTTTCTTTTTTTATTTAACTATTCAAATTGCTTAAAAACTTTGATAGTGAATATTATTGTAAGATGATCAAATCGTATTTCAAATATAAATAGCTATATTAAGAAAAATTATTTAAACAATACTATTTAAACAATAGTTACTATACATATACGATAATGACTATAGTTCAAAAGATTAAAATTTTACAATAATTTAAAAAATATGAATATAATATCGATACAGAGCAATTCACGTAATTTGCACACTTCAAATAACTTTTAAATTATGCGTCTAATGAAAAATTGCTTAATACAATACTTTCTTACTTAAAATTTAATATTCTTTTGATATATAACAAAAAAAAAATATATGATTTATTTAAGGAAACAAAATTGATCTTCAACATTTTGAAACCTCTGTATATACAAGAAAAACTATGCTTTTATTTGTCTTCCTCGATATCATGCAACTCTTGTGTTGAACAATTTTTCATTAGACGCCTGACTTCAAAGTTATTTGAGGTATGCGAGTTACCTGAATCAACCTGTATAATCATTCTAGAGAGAAGAGTTATAAAAATAGAGTTGTAAGTAGACTCCGGATGTCTATGCAAAATGAAAAGTTCATGCATGAAGAAGGTAAACATAAATTTATATTTTTCACTAATAATTTCAACGTACTGCAAATAATATATTAACGCTCTCAAAGTCTTTTGATGTTTTCACTGTTAAAATCCGGAGTCCAGCTATAAGATTAAGACAGTCACAGTATTTAGCAAAGCAAATTCACGTTTAGTTAACCAAAGTTTCAAGTGAAGCTGATTGGCCGCAAATACGAAATAACGTTATAACCATCGCCGGAAAATACGAGGGAAAACTAGTCTGGCGTTTCGAAGTAATAACAGCGCGAGAGTTGGTAAATCGTGGCGGATTTATCGTTGGCAATGGAGATGCATCGGCCTCGGCTAATTTCCTCCGAAGACACGGAGGCAAAAATTACGGTCAGAGTGCGTTCACACGTAACCGGAAGCATATGGTACGCCCACGGACTGATATAATCCGACAAGCCACGCATGGCAGACTAATGTCGCGCAGTTAAGAGGGCCGCGGGGCACAGGCGTCGCGTACGTGTGCTATTCGTATCCCGGGACCGGAAGTGAAGTGGCTTGATCTATCACCCCGTTTCGAAAGGGAGCGGGCCGCGAGCCGAACGAAAGACAAGGACAACGTTGTCTTCCACCGAGTTCACCTCAATGACTTATTACGAGAGCTATTCGCTCCCATCGACCCCTGAACATCGTCCCGCACCCTCCTGCACCCCAGCTGCAGGCGTGACAAGTGTTCGACGACGCATTAAAGATGGCACGTACACCCTCCTCTAATTCCTCATGAGAAGCTGGTCACGCGACTGCGCAGCTCCGCTGGCACTGCTTTAGTTTTCCGCTTACTGGATTATTAGGCACACACTGCCCGAAAATTCCATGAAGCTCACTTTTGTGTTTGTATTGGGGATATAAGTAATCAATCATTTGCAAAGAATTTGTTTTTGCCTTTAGTTCTGTACCGATCGTTGAAGAGGAAGCACGTATTCTTTTACAGTTTTCGGTAAAGCAGCCTGTGTTCGAGGTATTCTAAAAAGTATAACTTTTTTTACAACCCTTCATAGTTCGTAGCTTTTTAAAATTACGATTCAAAGATAACATTAAGAGAAGAAATAAAAATTTTCCGTTCTGTTCTATTACTTTTTTCTATTTTTGAGGTAACTTGTCATTAGACTGCAGATTTTACGCGTTTATGACAAAAATGGGTAGGCGTATTTTGAAACAGTAAAAACATTGAGAAAGATAGTTAAGACGTTAAGAAAACATATTAGGAAAGAAAATAAATTTCTATTTCACTCCAGTCTGTTGCAATACAGGTGGAAAATTTTTATTTTGCATAAAGATCCGCAGTCTACTTGTCATAGTACTGAATAAACCTGTGAATAAATATCTTAAATTATCTTTGAATTGCAATCTAAATACGAACTTTCGTTCCAAGTCTAATATATTAACCCTTAGCACTCGAATGATGAGTGTAAGGCACCACTAAAAATTGCTGTATCATTATTCAAAATATGTATTGCATTATTAAATTTATTTGTATTCAATAAATTACTAAACACTTCAGTAGTGTACGAGTAAATTGCATAATTTTCGTATGTATAACATGAAAACAAATATGTAGAAATGTTTCATTTTGGAGGTAAAATAGCTTCGAGTGCAAAGGGTTAATATCGCGGGGAAAAACATCGAACATCATTTTACTCTCCATCGCTAAAATTTTTGTAAGTAACGCATGATCTTGGAATTGGTAAAGAGGCAGTTGACCAACCACGTAGCAGCAATGAAGACGAATGTAAAGGATAAAGCGAGGCTAGTCAGCCATTTCGGCAACGGGATTGAAATAAGTAATTCATAAATGGCCCGCAAATTTCTACTCCGAATAGCTATTCGCGGACGCAGATCCGGCCAAACCGGGCGTAGTATTTCCGTTTGAGTTTCGCCGGAATTGCTTCTGCAAATGCCCGATTATCGAAGTTCACACGTACGTTGGTTCGTGAAATGTTCGGCTGGCCTGTTGGGAATATCATGATCGTCAGCTATGGCCACGCACCGACTCCAGAGAATATGAGGTGAGCAACGATTCGATTGCAACGTGGCCCGCTCGTTGTTGTACACGGTTTAATTGACCGTGATAATGGCCAACTATAATTTTCGCTCCGTTTTTCTTCACGCGTGCGTTATTCTTTCGATCATATTTCCGCTGGCGTTTAAACAACCGTGAAGCATAACTTCAACGAAGAAGAGCTTGCGGCAACATTGCGGTCCAGAAAGTATGATTTGCGATTTCGAAGAGTAAGCAATAAGTTGTTACAAATTTGAACAAAAGAAATATTTTCTAACTCGCGTTCGCTAAAACATTTTACTATGTTACTTGTACCTCGAAAACTTTTGTACCCTCATTCAAACACACTAACACTATGATGTATGATTTTCTTATGTCTTTAACATTAGGATTACGCAGCACTAAAAGTGACTATTTTGTATTACTTTATAAAAATAAAAAGAACGTGCTAGCAACATTTTAAAAATAATATGTACACAAAGAAATAAATTTGCTAAATAATTTCTCAGGTATGCATCCTTAAAATCCTAATAATTTTAAATTAAAAACATTGGAACCCCTCCTTTTGACGGGTCCCGTAAACCTAGTGTTAACAGGACATTTTGCACTGTTTTCAAATGATTTTGTCATTTCATATTATGGTGTTCGAATTAAAATACTGAACAAACAATTTTACAATTTCTTACACTGACGAAATAAAAGGTTAAATTTCACCTCAGAAAACCCGAAATTTTTAACTTTTTTCTATATAATCCTGTAGATTTTTGTGAAAAAATATTGAAAATCCAAGTTTCAATCGCAGGAGATCACTAGTTCAAAAGTTACGTGTGTGCAAAGATGTGCTACTTTCAACATTTTTTACAAGCTGTGCTGCTATCTATAGTGCATACCAACATGGCGGCGCCCTTACCTGTCAAAAACGCTGAAAATCGCACATCTTTACACACGCATAACTTTTGAACTAGTGATCTCCCACGATTGAAACTTGGATTTTCAATATTTTTTCACAAAAATCTACAGAATTACATAAAAAAGTAAAAAATTTCTGGTTTCCTGAGGTACAGTTAAGCCAAATAAAATTCTGTTGGCAATATAAAAAATTGACACCGATCTAACTGAATTAGTTCATCTTTTAAACAATTGATTAACATTATTGAAATATTCACTCGACGCAATACTTAAGATATTTACTTTACATACGTGAAAATGAAATAAAATATTTCCTTCATGAAATGACGATCTTGAATAAATTTTTCCTGGCTACGAAATGGAGCTGCAAACATAAAGGGCGAGAATTACGATGGACCCCATGTGCGCGGGTGGAATCACGCACGAGGGGGCTTAGGGTGCTATCTCTCGCGTGCCTTTTATTGCGCGGACGCCTAATTTACCTCTATTAAATTCAGATGAATCGCCTAATATATTCAAATTGGCGGGCTCGCGCCCCGGCAAAGTGAGCAGAAAGGTATTTGGATTGAAATCGATGAAATACAGAAGGCAGAAGCGGACAAACGCGAACGGGAGAAGTTAGGGGCGCGGAGGGGTAGACCGGAGAAACGCAGAAACGAAGAAACCGAAGCTAGATGGGGAATATCGACGCGGTTACATCAGTGAAATGAAAATTGAAGGCGAGGAAAATCCCGTCCGAGCTTAGGTACACTCCGCGACAAAAAGATAGCACACCTCGAAATTAACCCTTAGCACTCGAATGGTGACTGTAAGGCACCACTAAAAATTGCTGTATCATTATTCAAAATATTTTTTAAATTATTAAATTTGTTTCTATTTAATAAATTACTAAACATTTCAGTATTTTAGGAGTAATTTGCACCATTTTCGTATGTATAACATGAAAAAAATATATGTAGAAGGGAAATATTCTTGGTCGGAAGAAGTGTTTCGTTTTGGGGTTAAAATAGCTTCGTGTGCAAAGGGTTAATGCAATTTTTAGAACATTACAAATTCCATTCATTTTATACGGATATGTTCGGAGTGTCTTTGACTTATACGAAGGAAATGAAATGGAGCTTCATTGACCTATCTATTTTTATTTAAAGAAATTATTAACGAAATGTAGAGGGACATGTTGCGGATGATATTAGGTATATTGTGCATACAGGCATGTCCAAAGAGGTTGACATATTAAAATATTCATTTTCTTAAGTTTATAGTATCAAATGAGAGAAAGGACCGTCCGGTCTCGAACTTACGAATTTCTCATTTGCCGGCGGTGCATCGTTTATTAAACAGCCTGCACTCGGCCGGGATGTAATTACGAGCTGGTGATATCGAAACTAACAGCCAGAAAACTCGGTCTAGAAACGAGACTGTCTGCTCGTGCTTGACCACAAGCTTATTCCCCAGCTGTCACTGGGAGCCGGGAGACAGCCAATGTGGTCACAATTAAACGGAATAGTTTAATTGCTCCCAGGTAATACACTCCAGACTTTATCAGTCGGATTTTGAGGTGGTCGGAGTGGATTGCTTTTCGAATGGCTGCGCAGATAATATTATTAAGAAGATGGAGTCTTTGAAGTGGTTGAGGATGTTAAATATGATACACTTTCAGACGCAACGGTAGCACTGAAGTAGTATTAATAACTCTTCTGCCAAAAATGTGAAATTTCAAACTTGTGTAATAGAACGAAAAATTGACATTATTTTTTGAGGTTGTTTGAAGACTGTTGATGGATTGGACCGTGTATTAAAAACTGTATAATGTTATAGAAAATAAATGTAACGGAATTATTGTTGGTGTATAGGAAATACTAAAATTAAGCGTTAAGTGCAGTAAGCAAATAGATAAGGAAAAATAATTTTCAGAAGGTACATTCCAATATAAAGAACGATAAGTAATGATTCAGGTTAAACTTCACCTTGGCAACCCAGAAATTTTAAACTTTTTACTATATAATCCTGCACATTTTGACGAGAAAATGCCAAAAATCAAAGTTTCAAGGCAAGGAATTCATTGGTTCAAAAGTTATACGTATAAAAATTGGAACGTTTTTGACATCCACTTCAATACCTAGCTTTTTGCAAATATCTCGAAAACAAAGGCCGAGCGGCGGTAACATGTACAGGGAAAAGTTGTTCAGAATAATAACCTTGACAACATATTTCAAGGTCATTGCATTCATAGAATTTTGTCCATCTTAACATAACATTTGAGCATGTTATACATACAGTCATGCCCAAAACCGGTGACATAAGACTAAGAAGACTAAGAAACACAGTGTTTACTCTATATATGTCCCAAATGCCTAGCCGATAGAAGTCCCAGATCTATCCCTTCTGCCGCGAGGTGTACCCCGTGAGGGGCCAAGAAGCTCAACAGTGTAAGGTCGCGTGGGTCAAAGAATAGTATCTCCTGGCCGATATATGTCCCTGGCGAGTAAACACTATAACAAGATGTGCCATCTTTTTGTCCCGGTGTGCATGCTAACAAAGATTCAAAATACCGAGGATAGAGCGGGCTTGCTCGAAATTCACTGTTTGCTCGGAATCGAGTAACGGGGATCAGAGAACAAGCGGCCGAACACTCGGTTTCCATCGTGACATCGGCCAAGAAAAATTTTGAAGGGTAAAAGAGGGCTCGCAGCACACGGGCCAAATCCAGGCAACGCTCGTTTCGAATAACGTTCAAACTCGGACGAAACTTCGTTAAGCGTACCCTCTACTACCCCCGGCACACCCTAGCCGGCGTCGCGCGCCGCCCCTAAAAGATTTCCACGGACCCTCGGCAAGTGGATTATGTTC
This sequence comes from Halictus rubicundus, assembly GCF_050948215.1. Classification (NCBI taxonomy): domain Eukaryota; kingdom Metazoa; phylum Arthropoda; class Insecta; order Hymenoptera; family Halictidae; genus Halictus; species Halictus rubicundus. The sequence continues at coordinate 5,005,003 of NC_135159.1, read as the reverse complement.
GAGCGTGGCCGGACAAAGTTAGCTGGAAGTTGCACGCTTTGTTGTCCCTCGGACCAGTTTAAGGCCGTCGGTATCCGGACGTCCGGACAAATAAAGAAACTCATCCGACGAATCAAGGGGAAAACACAGATGAAACGGGAGGCGGCCATGGCGTATTGGTGCGCGAGCGTCGTCTCTCTTCCCCTCGGCTGGCTGGTACGTGCTTGTCCAGGTAGCAGGTAGGCTATCGCGGAAAAGGCAACCTGCCCTGCAAAGACAGAGAGGAAGAGAGAGAGAGAGGGGGGGAGAGAACGTCGGTAAACAACGGCAACGATCCGTTCGAGGTCTTCGGAGGTTCCGGTTCTTCGACCCTCCGGGGATTAAGGAATTGAAGAAGTTCACTTGTTAAAATTCTAACGCTCGCCAGTTCCGCAAAACTTCGGCCGTTTCGCCTCGCGGGAAAAAGTTCAATTAAACTCGCGGGATCGTCGGCAGCAAGGAAAGATGAATGTACGGGAATACCTCGAATCGTTTAAGGAGATTATTGATTTGACTGGCCGCGCACGGCTTTCTCAGCTTTCTTCCTCGAGACACTTCTGTACTTCGGGGAAACACATTATCTAGGAATTTTTTTCCACGAAAAGTATTAGATTGTTGCCTTAAGAGCCAAGACTCCGTAATTCACGATAAGGTAGAGCGACCACGTTACCGACAACATTCGGCGAAAAATGGTGCCTCAACTTTTCGTCCTTTTACGAGAATAGTTTTCGCTGGGAAAGGGCTCATTCGAAAGAGGAAGGTTCAATCTAGCGCGCGATGGTCATGAGCTGACGAGATTATGCAGATATTTGGTAATATAAGCGTCAGAAGTAGGCGAAAAATTGACGACGTGCACGCCGCGGAATCCAAGCATTTTTATGTCATTGGATGAATTTTCTGGATGAAATCGGGAGTAGCGCGCGCTAGAAAATATCTCCAGCCACAAATTGAGCTATATTTTGTCTTGATTCTCTGTGAAATAAAGACAAATACTTGAAGCACGTTTCGGGCGTCAGAATTCATGATATCGATAATACTGAGCAAGAAATGTGACAAGTTTAGTCACAGACTTAAGACCCGTCGGATCAACACTAAGATGGATCTTAAGTCAGTGGCTGAAGGCCAGCTGACTCTGCAACAGTCACGTGACTGCCCTTGGCCCTTAAACTAGCACAGTTTTTGTTTTCTAAACTTATTGACCAAAGTACGCATCAGTGTAAGCAACATATATTCTGTCAATGAATTGCAAGTTTCTTAATTATATCACGGTAGAAATTAAATCGTTTCGTTTTCCTCATTTACAAGCAGAGTTGTGCTAATTGAAATACCTTGTAATTGAATTACGTTCTATTTGACTTACATAGTAATTGAATTATATTGTAGTTGAATTGCATAATTCAAACCATTCAATTAATTGAATTGCTTAATACGCTAACTATAAGTGTAATTGAATTGAAACTGAAATTTAATGTAATTGAAATACGCACTTACAGTAGTATAAGTTACACCGTGAGGCTTGACATGATCAAACTTGTTCCTCATTTTTGTGCCATAAAGACGAGGCACCGAATTTAAAGTCTACGGCAGTTTCATTTAAGAAAAAAATATTTGGAAGTTTTTGAAGACGTTCGAATTTGCAGCATGTTTTACCACTTTCACTGTCAAACTAGAAACCTCAAAAATTCCATGAAATCAAAGTAAGTTATTTCATGAAATAAAAATTGAAAAAAATTAAATGTATGACACTGAATAGTCCTCCAACTTTCTTGCATTTTACAGGTCCTAATCAAATTTGCTTAAAACCTGGACAAATAATTCCGTCACTCACATATGGGTGACACGTGAACGTGTTAAGAAAAATGGAATCTTGAGAAATGGCACTCGTTACATCACGTAAAAATGTCCTGGAGGAAAATGAACACAGTCTTGCGAAGGTAGAGACTTCGAGCTTCGAAATGATTCCAGGCTTATGTTTGTACTATTTATTTTTACGAGATGATCGCAATTTAAATACGGAGAATTTTTCGAGAATCGCAAACGTAGTGTTCAAATGCTTTTTGAATCAGTTGTACATGTGCTACAAATGTTAGTATCGAAACACAACAGAACCCCTATGATGCGCCAGGAAGGAAAGCCTTTTTTCTAGTAAAAAAAAAAAAAGATTTAACTTAACTATGTACACGAGAAATATATCGGATTGCGTACACGTATTACTATTCCGATCCACTGGAATTTGGTGGTAGTTGAACCGGAACAATTGGAAAGATCGGGTACATGCAATTTCCTTGTATGGCGGATAGAACGGTAACAATTGAAATTCGTTGATACCGTATCAGTTTTCGCATCAAACAGCCGAATCAAACGGCAACTCGGCCCTAAAGAGGGGGAAAACTATACCGTAACATACCATGACGAGGATGTAGAGAAGGGCGGAGGGAAGGGGGGAGAAGGGCCGCCAATGGCACACAGTATGAAACTTTACACGGTAGAAATGGAATTTCCGATAAACTTCGGACTCGACAACTCCGAGAGGACGGCTGGGCTCGCGAGATTCTTCTCTTCCATTACTGCCTGGCTGGCTGGACGAGTTTCTTTCCGTCTGGTCCGGGCCGATTGAAGCTCGGGACCGGCGCAAAAACCGGGAGAACGAAAATCGCGGTACCGCCGAGCAGGAAACGACGACCAAATACATAAGAGAAGCTAGTAGACCGCCGCAGAGGCTTGGCTACGTGAGACGCGTACAGAGCGCACCATTTTCGAGCAGAGATCGTTCGCCAGTCTCTTTATAACCGTTCCAAAAACGCGCGTGTCATCCTTCCCACAACTTCTCTCCTGCCGTATCCGCCATTTAGGACGGGCATAATAAAGAGACCGACAGCTGCGCACGTTTCCCCGTAAACAGCTTCAGCCTCTTCATCATCTAATTCAGTCCCGTTCAGCTATCGCCCGTGCGGGCAAAGAATCTGGTTCCCCGGGCATGAGCGGCTTTGACAATAATTTTTCCCCCTGACTTCACATTGCCCTTGGTTATGCCCGCGGGCAAGGGCGTCCGTCGCAAGGCTTGCTGAACGGGATCTGATTCACAGAGTTCTGCTAATTCAATTACACAATTGAATTACATTGAATTTCAATTATATAGTAATTCAACTACGTCGTGACTGGAATTACATAATTCAAACCTTTCAATTAATTCAATTACTGATTAATTTAATCAGATGTGTAATTGAAATACAATATTATTAAAATACAGCTATCCAAATTACAGCCCAGAACTTTGAAGTAGTGCGATATATTTTTATGTTTTTCTTTCACATAGTTGTTTGCTGTGTATGCGGCGTATTTTCTGTTCCCCGTCCTTGTTCAAAATACGTAACGCTATTTTATGCAATTTAATTACAAGGTATTTTATAATTATACTCTGTACAGAACAGAATTATACAGAATTAACAGAATTAAGCAGAATTATAAATTACAGTATGACTGAATTACAGTATAATTCAATTACTTTGTAATTATAATTCTTGGAGTAATTCAATTGTAATTCTTTTAGCGGGTGCCGCTACAACGCTCGTCGTCCCTTGTTTACATTAGTTTCATGCGTGTCGTGCCCTAACCTTACATTACTCTCTCGCTCATAAGTCTCAGGACAGTGATCATTACACTGCGGATGTTTATGCAATTTTCAATTTTTCTATGCAAATTTTCGGAAAGCGGAAACAAATAAGATCTAATTTTCAATGATAGTGACCTGTGCAGATCTGAAATAAATTGGAAATCGTACTGAATTCTGTGGAATTTTATATTACAGCATTTTTTGAACATTTTCAGAAGCTATACATGCATAAATATCCACAGGTTAGTGATCATATTTCTATTCAACTCTGTAAAAATGAAATAATCGTTGAAGGATGCGAACAAATTTTTCCTTATTTAAAGGTTTACATGCCAAGGAAAGTATGCCCTTTCTGTTGTTCTATTATTCCATTCTCGTTCCAAAATATTCCATAAATATGTTCTTGAAGTAGGTCAAAAGTTCCACACCTGTCTGCACAATTCATCCCATAATTTTTCTATGGGGTTCAAATCTGGTGATTGGGGTGGCTATTTCATAATTCTTAATAAATTATTTCATTGAAGTTGTAATTATTACTGAACATAGGAGGATATTATATTATGAGTTAATACAGTTAAAGGTTCATAATCTATACGAAATACCAAAGTGTTACTAAAAACCAGAGGTGTCCTAAGACTTATGAGCGGGAGTGTACATCATCGCTCGCGCGTGAACCACTATTTATGGACGAATGTGTACACTGATAGAACGTAAATCTTCAATAACGAAATTCGTGTTAGAGGAACAATCGAATAAACATTAGAAATTGTTGCAATATCAACGAAATCTCAAACATTTCGTACACTGAAATGTAATTACAATCGTCGCAATGTCAGTTTGACAGTCGCAATGACAGATTTCGCTAATGAGACTCATATTCTATTCGCTTGATAAAAACGCGTCCGTCCCTTTGCCTTTGACGAGCTAACCCGCTCCGCCGACGAGCTTCCAAGGTCCACACGCGGCACCGCCATTTTTCTCGCCGTGTTCCCTCCTACATTACGCTCAAGTCACCAGTTTCGAAACTTTCGAACAACTTTCATTAAGCATCCCCGTGTTTTATAGTTTGCTTCGACGAGAAACCAGCCTGTGAATTATTCCGCGCGCAATCCCGCCCGACGATTTATCGAGTACGCGAGTTCAAGTCTTCGCTTTTGAGACGCCGCCATGCCACAGTGGTTCAGAATCATAAAATAGGTAGACAAAATTCATATCTCTTTCAACTATGCAGTATTTGTTACAAAGAAAGCAGTTTTGGGGGGTTTTCAATTCGTAGAATCCGAATCTGATATTATTTTTTTTTCCTACCCTTATGGGGGGTGTTTTATCCGATAAAATCGAAAATTCTCTAATCGATTTACAACATAATTTTAGACAAATAATGTTACATAAACATACCGATGAAACTGTATAATTATAGAGTTATTCTTAAAGAAATCAATGAAAGTTTGTATTTCAGAATTCTAGGTGAAAGTAATTATAAAGAATTCAGACCTAAAAATTCATCACATCAAATTTTGTTTAATTAGATGCTTTTCTTACACGCTTATACAACTTATTAACAATTATTTAATTATTGAATGAAACAGCTTCTGATGTAAAAATGCATGTTTTTAAAAAACGTCTCACGGTTACAGACGCAGACGGACGCAGCTAAATTTTAGTTCAATTATAACAATAGTGTTTACAGAAATCGGTACGGAAAGAAATTTCATGCATCTATTTGCACTAAGAAAGTTATAGCATTTTTAAAACAACCTTCATTTTTACGTGAAACTGTAGTAGCAAATTACTGCTTTAGCAAAAATTAAAATGCTTAAAAATTAACAAAAAGGCAGATAAATATGGTCGACGTTTTCGATTTCTTGTTTTTGAAGCTTTCTCAGCTTTACCGCTCTATTCAGAAATTAATCAGTTCTTCGATTTAATTTAGAAATAGTTATTAGTATTCTTTATTATTTTTTAAAATTAAAACTGCAGACGTTACGATATACTTCAGTGGTGTAAACACCTAAAATCTGCGCCACGGTGCTCATTTTTACGAAAAATGAACAAACAACTTGTTTCCGAAAACAGTGTCTTGAAAGCGCCTCGATTTTTTCCAGTTCCCGATTCGATTCAGTCGGCGCTCTGAAATCGATCGCAATTTGCAAACAATTTGCAGGAATTGCCGGGTAATTTCGCCGAGCGACGTGGCGGCCCGACAAAGTCCATCAATCATAGAGCGTGTGAAGGGGTGAGGCGGGGGGAAAAGGAAACGGCGGCCAATTTTCGTGAAACGGTCGCGCGTTTAAAAGAGTCATACCATGAAATAACGTTGACTTACGAATACTCGAATTAAAACGCTTAATATCCGTTGAAAGCGGCAGCACGTGTTATCGTTTCGAAGTGTCTGGACAATTGCTTATCTCTGACAGCAGTAATTTGAATGACGTACGAGTTTTCATAAGTGGAAACCATTTACGGATTTAAATGCCTCGACAGCCGACTGAAATATTTTCGAACGAACTTTTCTAGAATTTATCCTCGCATTAGATTCAACGTGAGCACGTCGCGGGACAACATCAATAAAATTAATCTGCATCATCCGGTAACATGGCAGGAAACATATCTGCCAACGTTTAACATTTATTCTTACTGCAAAGATAGTAAAAGGATAAATGGAATTATTAGCTTTTTCGTGATTTCTGGACAGGGGCAACTGAAAATATTTGGACACAAATCATAGTGTATTTTCTAATTATTAGTATATTCAGTCTGTTAATCAGAAAAGTGCCACAAATGAGTTGGTGAAAGTCCAGTAAAAAAATAATGAAAAATAAAGAAATTTTGTTATTGGATTAGTAGTGGTTCACACCGATATGTTTACACCTTACACTGCTCGGAGATCTGAACTGACTAAGATCGTGTAGCTCCGTTCGGCTTAGACCAAGACTTTACTGTACTTCTGATCAACATCCTGTCTTTCTCATACCATCTTCACTGAATGTAAAATTGTATTGCAGCACACATTGTTCTTAAAAGAATGTATTATATCAATTTATTTTGTGTAGATTTCGCAATATCGAATGTAAAACTGCGCATTGTACTGCAGCACACATTATTCTTAAAACAATGTTTGATATCAATTTATTCTTTGTAAATTTCACAATATTTGTCGTAAAGATTATGTCATTTACATAACCTACATAGCAATGAAATGCTACGAAGCTATCATTAAAATTAATTGCAGTACAAATATTTTCTCCGGTCGCCGCGTAAGCGACATAATACGTTTCGTTGGTGTGTGCAGTAACAGTGATCTTCTTTGTTCGCTGAATGTCGTCGCAGCGTACGCCGAAGAATTAGGTTCATCCGTCTACGCGTAAACTTTTAATTTCTTGCCGTCCATTGTTCGCGGATCGTTTAAGCGACGATTGTTTCCGAGCCAGTCGTTGTTTCGTTTTATTCGCGTCACGAGTTTCCGGCGCATTCAGCGATCCTCGCGGCCCGTCGCGTCCTCGTTCTCGCAACGCGCAGTGATAATAAGGTTTCACGTAACGAGTTTCGTCCTGCGAGCGTTTGCTTAATGAAATTCCACCGCGAAAGTTCGAAGAGTTTGAAACCGCTGGGACGCGTGTTATTCGCGAGCCCGATCAAACTTCCTGCTCGCACACTGTTAACGTCGATGGCCCGCCGATTCTTCCGTCCCGAGCGTTCGCACCGAGTATCCCCGACCCTAATCTTCCAATATCGTGTCAGCCTAGTACTTCATATTTCAGACAACAATTAGTTTAATCACTTCAATCCCTCTAACAAGAAAACTTCGAGACGCATCGATTCGTGAAATTGAAAGAAAAGATCGTGAAGACATTCTGTGCAAGTAGTGCAAGTCGCCCATATGTCAGACATGTTTCATTCCAGCTATAATTCGATTCTAGCTCGAGTGTCACTACCTTCATACGATTCTCAGGAATATTCACATAACAGGATGATTTATTCATAAATACTATAAACCAAACGGTTTAGTTAGCTTAGGAGTTTAGCTTGTGGTTTATTTATTTAGATCATATTTAATTTAAAGAAATATGTTTGATAACACAATTTAACAAAATTTAACATTTTGCAGTAGGTACAGTCAGTGTAGAAAGTATGCGTACGTCCTTTAAGAACGAATAACTTTTTTAAAATTGGACAAAACGGATTGAGTTCTTTTATTAGAAGTTAGAGGGACTAGTTAACTAACTAATGGGTAGGTAATTTGTCTTAAATTGTTATTGGTCTTAATTGGGAAGAAAATATTTTTGTACTCGATAAACAATACGGACTGAAGTAAACAAAATTATTTTTAGTGTGTTGAAACCTTATAACTTCAACCCCCAAATTGTTGGTCCCATATAATCGGTATTTAACAAGAAAAAGATGATAAAGTTCAACAGCATTCATTGTAAATGCATGAGACTCCCCCCTTAACACGGTTTCGGAACAGCACGGAACGAACAGGCCATGTTGTAAGAAGCCCGACTGTATAAATATTTTTTCAAACCGGATTCGATCCCAATGGGATTCACTTGGACATCAGTTTGTGAGTTACTGCGAGTTTCGAGCGATTTAAGGTGAATTTAAACGGTGAGCAAGTGAGAAACGCTGCATCTTCCAGACTAAATTCTGCCAGCGACCGGAAATTCGTCGAAACATAGTGTGTGCCGACGGATTTCGCGAGAACCGGGGACGATTCACGGCACGCTGGTAAAGAGAAGCTACCCTGAGAACTTTCAGTTGGTTCTAATGCGATTAGGTTGCGAGATGGGCGGAAGATAAATCAACCCTTGCCTCTCTCACCTTTATACCGATATTCAGACGGGAGCGACAGTCTGGAATAAATAATTCCTGGAAGACCCTCGCCTGAAACTGGCAAGATAAAAATCATTTAAAATTCCCAAGAGATCTTCGATTGAAATTTGCATAATAATCGAAAGCAGATTTTCCTGTAATAGCGTGTATTACTCACAGTTTCGATTCCGTACCCTATTTCTGTCTATAAATCTTGATCCTCGGATAAGATTGGTTTCAACTACTGTATATATACGTATAGTTACTCGCATTAATATTCCGTCAGAGTATTAGCTCCGTATTTTTTTAACCGTTTATTGCGGTTGTATACATGCACATTTTTTCCGCAAATTAACATGTAATTGAGCAATAAATTTTAAATAATAAACTGTCGGATTTTCATGCCACAGTAACATTTAAGGTACACTATATAGAAAAATTTTACAAACGCAATTTCAAGAAAAAAGTGTGATTAGAATCATTTGTAGCGTATTCCATGCATGTGTGAACATTATTTATACGTTTTGGCACGTTAAAAATAATTTTTTAGACTAACAAAATTCCAATATTTCGTTTAATCTTATTTAAGATTTAAAAGTCAAATTTTAGTCTAATTCTTCAAATATTAAACATTTGAATGTTTTCAACTTTTCTCATTTTGATGTATTTTGTATTTTCTTTTATTTTTCTTTTATTTGCACTTTTCCATACATTTATTTTAGAATGGATTAATTTAGAATATCTCATTTTAAGATTATTTGAATGAATACTTGAAGACCTGTGCTCAACAAGCCTGTGCTACAAGTTTAAAGATAAATGATGAAGACATAAATGTTTAACAATATCTTGTGCTGTTTTCTAATGTCTGACCCCATTTCGTTTTATTAAATATTAATACACATATAAAATTAAGATATTTATTCATAGGTTTATTCAATAACATGATAAGTTACCTCAGAAAGTAATAGAACAGAATGAAAAATATGTTATTGAATAATACTATGAATAAATATCCTAATTTTATTTTTTAATATAAATTATACTGAATTACTGTAAATCTTGTTAGAAATTTACTTAACAGAAATTCTTTATTGTAAAAATTGATGTATGAAAATGTTTACGATAAAAATTTATTTCAAGATTTCGGATCTTGATTCGTAGAATCAACAAAGTTTTAGAGTCTGATTTAAGTTTTCAAGAAACTGAAAGTTTGCGACCCATCCGCCAAGTAGAATTAATCTCAAACACTTAATTAGGTGTCTCAGCGATTCCCTTGAAGAACTTTCGCCCTCCTGACGAATGTTAATTACTGACTGTTCGCGCAGTGTCTCGAAGAACGTCTTCTGGAACCGATCGAACGGCACGAATTAAAGTCTCGTAACTAATTAGCGTGGTGTCACCGTGATATACGAAGACTGTGAAAAATTAGGATTACGAATAATGTAAAACGAATTATCAATTGATTCGGAATTGGCTCGGTCTTTCTAGCAAAGATTAGTCTTGGTACATTGAACTTAAATGTCTATTTCAGGCGAGTGTAACAAAACTTTCAGTGAAAGTAACAAAAATTTTCTTTTTGCAACGATATTTCCAATAAATTAAAAATGTAATAAAACTGCATTAAGTTCTATTAATTCTTTCATTTACAGCACACGTAAAAGTTTGAAACATCAAAATATAAGCACTTGTTTATATTTAAGTAAGTATAAAACATTATATTTATTGTAGTATAATTATATATAGTTTTTACTGACTATGTTTATTTTACTAAGTATAGTTTTTACTGACTATCGTATGTTCCATATAAATTTTGAATGGTTTTTTTAAACATTTTGCGTATCAAGAGACAGAAATTATGTATTATAGCAAAGATTGTACCGCACTACCGAATGTTGCGTTAGAACAAGTAGAATCAGTGAGTAGTAGACAGGCACATAAATCAGCCGCGCAGTCGTGTCGTAATTAATTTGCGGAGAATACATTTGTTGTGCATAGAAATCTTCGAAAATACAAAATTCTATTCAAATTGGATACTCTTTTACTGTAGAATCAAACTAATGAAAATGAGAAATTTTTAAAAATTTCAATTGCTTTGTATCTGCTTAGGAAATTGCAAATTTGCTTAATATTACGCAAATTACTAGTGATAATACTCTAAAATAAAATGAAAAGGAAAATATCAGCTTTAAAAATAATAAGGACAATGATTTTAGGATTGCATAACACTTTCACTGCCGATACAATTTTTTTTAATAAACTTGAAAATCAATTTTCACTGAAACCTATTCAGCTAATCTAATTTTATTAGTATACTGCGGATCCTCATGCATTTATGGCTTCCGAGAAGATTAAAAAAATGCTGGAATATAAAATTCCACATAATACGATTTTCATTTCAATTGTTCCCGAAAATAAGATTTCATTTGTTTCCGCTTTCCTAAAATTTGACTACAAAAATTAAAAATTGCATAAACATCCGCAGTCTATTTATTAGGATCGGCAAGGTGTTAGACGGTTATACAAACCATTGTTATGATAAACGCGGTCTATTCTATCCTGTTGTTTTAATTTTGTGTGGCTCCTATGGGAATTGTCATGGCAGTCAGTGTGTTAAAATCTTAGTTAACACTAACCGCACCGAGCACAAAATGTGACTGGTATACATTGTTTTATAAAAGTGATACGACTGAATTTATTTACATTTCTCACAATTCTTACAATAGCACGTGCTCAAAACGAACAAATTTATTTAATAATTTCTAATAATTTTTTTCAGTTAGAAAGTATCTTTGCAATCACAATAATTATACAATACAAAACTTGAAACGTGGTACGGTTAGTGTTGAAGTACGAAGAAAGATGCGGACGACTCCGAGAATAAATAAAGCCCAGTATATAAAAATCCAATTACGGAATCTAGAACGAATTTAAATTCGTAACTTGAGAGAAAATGCAGGACATGTATTCGCAATTCTGCGGAACGGGGCTCGGATATTTCAATGCAATTAATGGTATGGAAGGAGCCACTCTACGGGCCACGGTGTCTCTTATCCATTTCGAGAACGCCTGGGCTCGATCGCGGCGGACACCCACTGCCAATACACGTTTCCATCTGATTTTCAGGTCGCAGGTTACGTGGGCATGGCGCTCGTTTCTCGCTCGACTTTTTCGTTTCTTTTACGGTCAGCCGGGACGGCACGAAACGAACGACACAAGACATGAAGTGTGTCTGGCCGCTGAAATTGGGTGGCTGCCTGGTTACAGTGACAGCAGCAAATACATCGCGACCCGTATCGATACCTCCCGGTTGCATACAACGTCGCACAGGGGGACCATTTGCCTTGAAAAGCTTGGCCAAAAGTCGAAATTTTTATTTTGTCCCAAATAAACGAAACTTTCTTCCTGTCTCCCTGAACATACATGCAAATAATCTACAGTAATTTTTTGTCATAAACAGTAGCATTTAGTAATAGATACTTAAAAGTACACCATTCTTGTGATAAAAAAATATTACGGAACTGATACTAACAAAAATAATTTTTTAAAGTAATTTTATGGCTTTTTATTTTACTTTTTTTCTGCGGTTTTGATAGAATGAAATATCGAAAGTAATATCTTCGCTTCTGTCAAATTATTATCTGTTTTTGAAAATATGAAAAAACTTTATTAACCAAAGTTTGTCAGTATGAAGAAGACCACAATATGACAATGACAGTTCTTTTGTAGGTGAGAGAGTGTGTAGAAGACTATAATAATAATAATTGCTATATGTCAGCCACATACTGATTCAAAATTCCAAACTCACTATCCAACTATAATGAATTCAGCCTGTGAATTGTATTCCCTGCCCAGTGCTATTTTTGCATGAAAATGCAAATTTTTAATTCAAGATATGCTCTATGGAGTTGCGTTTTGCATAAATTTGTTCCACTTTCGACTAAAATTGTATAATAATATACAGCGATAAAGATATTTTAAATCCCCTTAACTATTCTGCATATTTTCAAGCTAGTGCGAAATCTAGAAATATGAAAGAAAAGCTAAATGCACGTAAATCATTATGAAAAGATATGAACACAAATTGCCAATTATGTTTTTTCAGGGGAAAAAGAAGTAAGTGATAAAGAGTTCCGAAGGGAAACGGGGCGAGGTGAAACATGTGCTGCGCGCTCGCATGCTCGCAGATAATTTTCGCGTGTCGAGCGGCGGTTCTGCCGCGGCCACTTCGATACCCATTGCAACGCACGGATCGCACAGTTTGTCTTCTTTATTGTCCGCATCAACAGCTGGCCATGCGATTTTTCCCGGGAAATTTCGCGGTAACGAGCTTGCCGAGTTCTCTCTCTTTATTGGTCCGATTGGGCAAGCAGTAATCATTACAAAGAGCAACATATTGCGCTGATAAAACGTGTTAATTTACTGCACGTATATGAACTTTTATAACCTCTGTGATTTTTATATTACTCCATATATTTTCATTCGATTTAAAACAGCAAGCCCCGTGAATTTAAAAGTTTCATTTATGGTAGTACAGTGTCTACTCGATAATTGTCCAAACCACGGGTCCGGCCAGGGACAATTATCGTTTAGAAGATACTTTCGAACGTAGAAAAGGACAGCGAAGCTAAAAGGCCTCGGTCGCCGAGGAGCATAAACATAATACGTGTCGGGTGTATCGGTGTGAGACCACTACTAATCCAATAACAAAAGTTCCTCATTTTTAATTATTTTTTTATCGGACTTTTACCAACATATTCGTCACATTCTTCTAATGGAAATGACACCAAACACGATATAATACGGATCATATTTACCCTAATTTTCCTTTATATAATTGTAAGCGGTAGTGGGGATAGTTCTGGGACAATTATAAGCTAGATATTTGGGACAATTATCGAGTATAGACTGTATATTGCTTATAATGATATTACCAAAAGGACAGCTTCAACAAAGCTTGGCATAGTTTTTGTGCCACGTTATTACGCCGTATTAATATAACGAAGTTTCCAACACGATCGATAGATTCTTGTTTGTCTTTTAACGTCATAAATAAACCATGCTGTAGGTTAGTATTTCTATACACAAATTTCAAGTAACAAAGCCCGACGAAAATTGGATTTACTTCATTACTGGTTCCAGTAATTCAAAATTGTAATGTTATTGTAATTAATTTCGACGAACTTTCGACGGACTTTGAACATTTTCATACAATAGAAGAGCTTGAAAATACACAGTCTACTTTTCAATCAATTTATACGAGCAATTTTCCCCAAGATTCACAATTTATAAATCCAAAAGTAATGGTAATACAAAAATTGTATGAAAATGAAAATGAAGATATACACCATGTTGCCTGGCAATGCAATCTCTATGATCGCCAAGGAATAAAATTAATGAGGAATCTACGAAGAAAAAAGTTACAACTGCCACTTAATACGGAGACGTTAATTGTAAAAATGTTGGGTTGAAACGAAAGATTATTCGTAGATTTCTTCAATAGCATATTTTCCATTCTGTTCAATTCGGTTCAATAAACCTATAAATAAATATTACAATAAAAAAATGAATAGATATCATAAATATCGTAATTAATAAATATCAATTGTATCTTTGACGGAACCCAATAAGCTTGCTTTTATGTCATCATTTTCCTAAAATATTGTAGTCTACGTGTATGGAGACATATAATTATAGAAGCTAGGTTAATAATGTACGCTCGTGTGCAATACGCGTGTAAATATACGAATGTAGAAATAAACCGCAACAGAGGCTTCAGGAATAAAAAAGAGAAAATAGAACATAAAATGTTTTGGAGCAATAATAAAGTAAAGATACAAAAATCTTGTTAGTAACTCGGTACGACTAGCAGATTGACGTACGCCGGTCAGAATATCGAGTTTTCTGCCCGCGAGTGCAGAGTAAATTGTATAAATTACAGGAAACACACGGTAATAGGATATAAAGCGAGTCCAATAATAGGGATTCGAGTTTCCCCCTTATTTTTCCACGATTTCCATGATCGCCCCATCGTAACGGAAGACGCGGGGATAGACATGTCAGTGGAATGAGACGAAAACGGCTGGGAAGTCTAAGCATAACTGGATCAACACTTTAATTGGCTCTCCGCGCCTCTAGCAGACCGTGCATTCTTCCGAAGTTGCATTTCCACCGGGAACGGACACTTTGTATGCAAATCGATACTTCGCTAAGGACGTTCCTCCGCTCGCTCGCTCGCTCTTGTGTGCTCAGCCTCTTGTTCGACATCTTAATGCGGCTCCGGAGCGGGACAAATATTTCAGTGTTCTTCTCGCGGTAATGAGGTGTCGCAACAATTTACTTTTAACCCGTTTTTCTCCCATTAGCACCAGCTTAACTCTAGGAAGCGAAGTTATAATTGATGCCAAGGTGTACACTTACTCTTCGAATAGTTCGTACCTCCAATTGTACAAGACATACATTTCGAACTACTTGAACAGCACTTTGGTTAAACTTCAGCTCGGCAACCCAGGAATTGTTAACTTTTTTAAATATAGTCCCCTAGATTTTTACTAGAAAATACTAAAAATCCCAATTTTAACGTTAGGAAGTCACTGGTTCAAAATTCATGCCGATTAAAGTTGGCCGATTTCAAGCGTTTTTCACTGGTCAAGGCAAACTCGGGTTCCGTTCGAGCTTGCTTTCGTGCAGTTCGTGAAATTTGGTTCGTAACTTTTTCGAAAAATAGTAAAAATGACTGCAGTCTTTAATACAATATTTCGCTTCTCTGAACGTTGTTAATAAAAATGAGAATTCAACATAGAGATTCGCAATCCAGTAATTGAGATTGAAGACGCGGTGCAAGCAGCTTCAGCCACGGTTTAGTTTACGATTCGCTTTGACCTGAACTCTGCACGCCGTAACAAACGGCATTTGTCATTATTGTAATATTCCAGCCGAGGAAAAGAGAAATTTAAGCCATTTGTTACCGGCGGCTTTATTAGAATTCCTACCGGCCATTCTGTCCCCTTTCAATAATCCGCAAAACAAGCGGCGGGCCGGGGAAATGACATTTTCTTGGTTTTCTCGGTTTTCTTGGAGCACGGTTGCGCCTTCGCGAGGGGACAAGTGGCTCCGATATCGCAGATGACTTCTGTCTACAGGAAACTCTCATTCGGCTGATCGTAATTTATCCGAACTTTTCGTCCCTTTTCGTCCCTTTTCGTTCCCTTAGACAGACGTCCTGTACGTGACGTGAAAACGGCATGCGCCTGCGTGCACAAAGCCAGTCACGTGGATCCGCCGAAAGGAGGGCTCGGTGGACAACCTATGTCGTCCCTCGTCGACGAAGGTCGCTGTGCGATTTTTTTACGACCCACTCCGTACATCCGGATCCTTTGTAATGAAATCCAAAGTTTGAGGTGAGAGTCCCTTTACATTTCGGCGATGTTCGACGGACGTTCTATCTTCCTAGTGGTTCCGCGGCGAGAAAACCACCACTATACCTTTCGTCACGTTAATTGCCACTCGAGATCTCCACGGATACGGTCGCTACGCGAGCAAAGTTAACGCTTTCATAAAACTGTCCTCGAAACTCGCCGCAAAGAAACGATTACGCTTTCGGTATGAACGACTACATCAAAAAATTGAATTGAAGTTCGGCTATCCAAAGGGTGTGCAAACATTTAGCACCGTGACTTTACCAGACACATTCATCAAGCTAATTGAGGCGATTTCAAGTCAAAACGTTAACGTTATTAATTAAATATTAGGGGTACCCATAAGTAATCAATTATTTGCAAAGAATTTGTTTTGCCTTTAGTTCTGTACCCATCGTTGAAGAGGAAACACGTATTCTTTTACAGTTTTTGGTAAAGCGGCCTGTGTTCAAAATATTCTAAAAAGTATAATTCTTTTTTACAACCCTGTAATAAAATGGCGGCGTCCGTACCTTCCGAGGATCATATTCGTCATTGCATATTTTATCATTTTCATGCGGGATTTCATGCAACGGTAACAACAAAGAAAATTTGCGATGTTTATGGAGATGTATTGAAGGTCGACAAGTGTCAACGTTGGTTCAGAAGGTTCGCTGCTGGTGATTATGATCTCTCTGACAGGCCTCGAAGTGGACGACCAGTTGAATTTGATGACACTCTAAAATCTCTAGTGGAAGCTGATCCAAAATTAAGTATACAAGAATTATCGAGAAGCCTTGGGTCCACACGGTCAACTATACAAAGGCACCTACACGAAATGGGAAAGGCATATAGGCAAGGAATATGGGCGCCGCATCAATTATCCGAGACCAACGAGAATATTCGTCGATCAATTTTGCACTTCATTGCTATCCAAATTTCGTAGAGATCCATTTCTTAGCAGAATCGTTACCGGAGATGAAAAATGGATTCTTTATGGTAACATAAAGCGTTCCAAGCAATGGGTTTCTGCAAATCAAACCGCAATATCAACCCCTAAACCTAGCTTATCACTTAGAAAGGTGTCACTGTGCATTTGGTGGGACTGTCGTGGCATAATTCACTTTGAGTTGTTGAAACCTGGAGAAACAGTTACTGCTGAGTTTTATTGTCAGCAATTACAACGGCTGTATTCAGAAGTATTGAAAAAGAGGGCATCATTAGCCCACACAAAAGGTGTAATACTGCAAATATAGATACCCCCTCTGACTATCATCTTTTCAGATCTCTGGAGCATTATTTAAGAAATAAAACATTCACTTCTGTAGAAGATGTAAGGAGGCACCTTGAATCATATTTTGCTTCACGAGCCCTGGATTTCTATAAGAGGGGGATTGAAAATTTGCAGGAAAGATGGCAAACCGTCCTTGATAATGATGAAGATTATATAATAAATTAAGAAATAAAAACTTGAATTTACTACAAAGTTTGTTTTAGATTTCAAAATAATTGATTACTTACGAGTCCCCCTACTAATTGCCCCGTACTAACATACAAATTCCAGTACATAAAATCGGATTTTTCACATTTAAAAACCGATTTTCGAATTTTACAAATTCATCCAAATAAACCGGGTTTTCAATTCACAAACCTTACAGCTAATACGTATAAAGATTATATTTTGCGTAAAGGTATTTCAATATTTATATAACAGAAATTCTATGGGGCTAGGCATCAAATTAACATACATGTACGCAACCGATGCAACCATCGGCAAACAACGGGGCTGAAAATAGTGCAAGCCGGAGTAGTGATAATACTTTCACGATAGATGACTATCGGGGTTCCAGGGTTGTAAAAGTTTGTGTTTTAGTTTGCATAAGCTGGAAACGCTTGGCGCGCCTCTGCATCTTTCCGTATCGCAACGAGCACAAGTTTTCCTTGTACGAAATCTGAAGTCTGGATCGGTGGTCTGCTACCGTGAAACATGGTGCATAGTTCGGGTCAAGTCGGGTATTCTACAAGCCTTTTTGCCGTGCGTTCTACGATATTTCTTAGGGTTGTTTCTCTGCTGGAAACAGGAAGTATTTCAGGCTGGTTTATGTCCGGCTGCAATTGCATCGTTTGTAGCAGCAAGCGACGGAAAATACAAATAACAGTTTCCGAGTATTCTCTTTTTCATGCTGTCTGAGGCTGTTAAAACTGCGTGTTGCTGTACGGCCTCTGGCAGAAATTGTTCAATTAAAATTGTTCACGCCATCACCGAATCAATTATTTACGCTTACATTAAAAGGAAAATATTTAAAACCATCATTGCTCCTTTTGTCACTTTACCGAAGATAAAATGGTATCGGTTCATTGGACAGTGAAAAATATATAAATTTTTAAGTAACAGAGATGCAAAAATACGACAACGTGAAAAACTGTTCCTTGGCCGTGATAGATATTTATTGGAAATAGTTATATTTTTGGTTATTATTACGTGAGAGAAATACTAAAACGTATGCAAAACGTATGCAAAAATAAAAAATATTTTTTTAAGATTACTTCTACACGTTTTCTATAAAAATATGCATTGGCATAAGCATGCGCAGCGGAAATGTTGGTGGTAGGGATAATAGAATCATCGTAACGTGAAAACGGTGTGAAGGGAGAAGGTGAAGTGACTACTCCGATAAAATTGTCCAATCAAACATCGTGTACGGGGATTTACAGGGGCAACGATTCGATGTGTCGTTGTAACGCGATCAAACAGATTGAAGCGGCCGTAAAACGCAACAAAAATTTCATCTAGATGCAAATAGTGGCCGCAAGGGGTGGTGGAGAGCAAGGTGTATTCGACGTTCTCCGCGACACTGTTTACTATCTCGTTACCATGCCTGACAGTGATAAACTCACTCCACTGCGAAAGCAAGGCCACGCGAGGGGTCGGCTTTGCACGCAATCGTAGCTACGAGTTACGACGCCCCACCGCGTCACCGGCCGCGCCCGCGCCCCTGTGCTCCTGCATCCCTCGTGGCCGATTCTACGCACGGACACCCGCAACCCTTCGCCACACTCTCTGGCCCTCATTCAACCCTTTGAAGTGTAGACGCGGATAGTTTTTGTGGAACGCGACTGAGCAATGGAATGAATAGCACTGGAATAAACGGTGTTCTCAGACGTGGCTGCGACGCGCGGCGGACCCCTTCACGCCTTTCAACCACGCCATTTTTCTCTTTCCCAACCGTCTATCACCTGAACGATGCTCTCTTCTCGCTCATTTCTTTCTTTTTTTCTTTTCTTTCTTCTCCCTTTCTTCGAGCGCTCTGATAAACTATTGTTTGCCTAGACATTGAAGCGTGCGACGCCGAGAAACTGTGGCGATCGTTCAACAATTTATCAATGAACGGATTAAAGAGACAGATTACAGGGGCGTTCTCATATGTTGAATTCGTGCGTGAGAAACGGTGGGTCGTTTAGGCGTTTCTTTTACTGAGACGGCGTAGAGTACTGGACGAAAGTATAATTGCCTTTTCATCGGTATTTTGTTCGGTAATTACAGCTGTGGCTAAACTTTACTTCGGGAAACCAACAATTTTTTAACTTTTTTATGTAATCCGGTAGATTTTGGAGAGACAATGCCGAAAATCTAAGTTTCAATGTTAGGAATTCACTGGTTCAAAAGTTATGCGTGATTGAAGTTGACCGATTTTCAGCATTTTTGACAGGTAAGGGCGCCGCCATATTGGTATGCACTCGGATATTGTCCAATGAGCGGATCCGCGAGAAGGTTGATCTTGCTTATGCTGCCACCTAGCGGCACCGCTCGTTAGACGACGCGCGACATTAAATACATACCAACATGGCGGCGCCCTTGTCTGTCAAAAACGCTTGAAATCGTTGAACTTTAAACACGCATAACTTTTGAACCAGGGAATTCCTAACATTAAAACTTGGATTTTCGGCATTGTCTTGCCAAAATCTACAAGATCAGATAAAAAAAGTTAAAAATTTCTGGTTTCCTGAGGTAAAGTTTCCAGCTATGATAGGGCATCAACTTTCCACTACGCGAGTTTTAAGAACGCCATTTCGAGGACAAAATGCTAACAGCTATAAAGTTATTATTTCAAATTACCAGCTATGTCTTGAACCGAGTTTTGTTACGCCCATTCTGTCGCTTCGCTTTGAGATTTACGCGGGTTATCTGATTTTTTGAGACTATAAAAAGATCATAACGAAACGCTACGTTATAATTAAGACCGTCCTCCTTCGCGGTATATTTTGTATGAAATAATTTCCGGGGTTAGCGTGCGAAAGAATTATTAATTATTCTATGCGCTGGCAGTCAAAATTCACATTCATTAAGCGATAAGGCTAGATCTTTCAATGATATAATTTTCCTTCGCAACGTTATAACCGGTTTTAACTGGCACAAACTTCAGGCAGGTTAACTTGCAGCACGAAACAGCCACTGGATAATGGATTCGCAGAGAATAATTACGGAACGATTGATTAACTGAAACGCTTAGACATCGAACATTTAAAAGGGCTTTAATGTTGTACTACTATGCTGCTATTAATATTTTATTTAAATGTTAATTTCCCATGGCCCGGTAGCTGCCGACCTCAATTAAGAGATGAAATTAGTGTTGGGTGATTATCCAATGTTTTCCACGGCCAGCGTAATCGCCATAATATTTTTTAATTATTTCAAGATTCTGTCCTGGCTTAGATTAAATTTGACTCTTATCAAATCCCTATCTTATCCTAGGTCTTTAATCATTTATTCATTAATCTATGTCGGAACTGCTCTAAGGAATGGAAAAAATTAAAAAGATACGTTTTACAAGATAGCTAGATGTTTTCAACAACTATGTAATTCGGGAGAAAAACAGGAGCGAGATGAAATTTTCGGAGAAAAATTCGAACGTATGACGTCATTGATAATATTTCTCGTTGCAAATTTTATTCGGAAAATAATGAAAAATTATTTCTACGGTACGAGCAGGGATACCAACCTATTAAATCATACACGCAGCTCGCACAATGTCTAGACTACGATATCCTTTGATAGCGACCGAATGTCATCGATCTGGACGATTTCAGTTTCGCGGTGAAATGTATCATTTTAATGACTTCGACCCGATGAATCGTGAGTCCATGTTAGGTAAGAAACTAAGAAAAGAAAGTAGTAATTGTGGAGACCTACTAACTTACAAATTTCAATTTTTGCATAAAAACTCCTGAAAGTTAGGAATACAACATTGTATTCTCCCTGCCAGATATTCTAAAAATCCTAAAACTAAAATGCTACTAAAATCTAAAAAATGATAACGATCTCACGAAGTTAGTTTTTGATTTTTCCTATGATCTCCGAGGATTTTTAACCCCTTGCACTACTATTTATTTTGTGATTACTGTGATTCGAAAATCTTCATAATTTAAAATTTCATAGAAAAAAGAAAGAAACTTCATGTTTATTGTATGCTTTTGTTTTCTCCGAAGGCTATATCGACTACAACAATTTTATTTCAGTTATAAATGTTTATTTCAAGTAATAAAAATTTCGGTTTCAATGTGATAATTGAAGCTCACCATAGAATACTCGATAGAATTAATTCCTCAACGTTAACAATTTTTTAAAAATACCCCAACTAAATACTAGAGAGCTCGTCCGGGTCGCAAAACATCGGTTTACCTCAGGAGAAATAATACCGACAAGAGATCAAACAGCATCCGATTTATATCTCAATATCGCGGAAACACGGTCCACGTCAAATAAAGTCCACATCAAAGCGGCTGTTTTAAAACCACCCAGAAAATTCATAGTCGAGGGCGGTATCGGGTGGGCCGGTGCGTTTGTGGTCGGCTCAATTGCGCATATCTTCCGGACGAATAAAACAGGCCAGACATGCCTGATAATTAACTAAATTGCAATTATCCCCTGGGCTTGGCGATCAGAAATTACGAGGACCGTGTAAGTGGCAAATAAATGAACGACACGAAGGAGCGGCATAAAACTCTGTCGCATGTTGCACGACTGTTACGACTTCTCAGCAGTTTAGTTCGTAATATGAGTATACAGGGTGCCCCAGAAATAGTGAAGGAAAATGAAAAGGATGATTTCCGAGGTAATTTTTTTTTTTGAAACGCGAGTTACAGTTTTCTTTTGATATAAAACGATGGCTCGGGGCGACTTTCGACGTATTGCGGATTAGGGTACCCCTATTATTTATTTGACATTGTTCTTGAGTGGGCCGAGAGTTCATGGGTCCCACGAGGTTGTCCGACAAGCCATAACTCGTTTCAAAAAATTGTTCAATTTACCATTTGATAACCCGAAGTTGGTAAACAACACTGCTCGAATGGCCAATTCAAATATTCTTTAATATTCAGATCTTAAATTATGCGACATTGTTCAGTCATGGTTAGTTCATATATAATTCCAGACAATAAAGCAATGAGACTGCTTATCAGTATTTTCAAGGCTAATAGTTGAAGCAATAAACATAGTAAAATGAATAAATACGTGTGCCATTGGTGAAATATGTAAATGACAGATTATCCCTGAATATGGAACCATATAATTCTAAATCAGTGCTCCTTAATTGACAATATTCCGGTACTCTAATCTCGGGAATCCCAACAATCCTATGTCGTGTAATATTTTCGGGATTCTAACAGTATCCGAGCTTAAGTGTCAGCAGTTTCACGCACACTCCTGCTTCAGTGGTCCGCCCGGTTTTGATAAAAGTTACATATTATACTAACCATAATACACGAAAAAATACCCAATGCGTATTTCCAATAACGGATTTGTGGATTTTGTGCAATTTATAGGAAAATTGAGTAAATGAAATTTAACACTAGGTTTACGCGACTCGTCAAAATAACGGGATCTAATATTTTTAATTTTAAATTATTAAGGTTCTTAGAAAAGAGTGCATACATGAGAAATTATTTAGCAAATTTATTTCTTTGGGTGTATATTATTTTTTAAATATTGCTAAAAATGTGGGTAGCACGTTCTTGTTATTTTTATAAAGTAATGCAAAATAGTCACTTTTAGTGCCCCGTAAATATAGTGTTAAAATTATAGGACAATTAAAAATATGTAAAAACGACAATATATTATTTTTCATCTATTTAAATTATTAATATTCTATTTGGTTTCCATATCTTGCAGTCGATGCAGACAATTTTTATTTTGCATAAAAATCCACAGTCTAAACTAACGCTTAATGTCAAGATTGCAAACAACATTTTTGTCATTTATGCTAGAAAGTATTAATTAGAAATATAAATTTTTAATGTACGAGTTGCGTAGTTTTTTTTTAATATGAATAACAGTCGCTAAAGACAAATACTTCTTGAATATTTTCTTCAGCTTCCGTAGTATAAATAAATTTAATCTGTTTTATTTTCTAATTGCACAGTTATCCTAAAGTTTCACTTCGACCTCTATCCATAACTATAAAAACGGTGGATAAGTATAAATAATGGTAAGTAATTTGATTGTACGAGATGTGTGGATCGGAATTGTGATCCTCGATGCTGTATCTCGTTTTTCCCAATTGCGTGGAGTCGTAGATCCTGCTACGCCGATTTACGGCAATATTTTGAAATATTGGCTGCACGAAAGCAACTATATATACGTGTATTGCTGAATCGTGAAGCGTGATACATGACTTCAACTTTTAGAAATATATATCACGTTGTTGTCGCTTACATATACGTTTTGGTGTTTTTTTTTATTCGAATTTTGACTGTGTCGTATCTCTTACCACCGCGCTTCTGTTATGATCGATAATTCAGAGTGTCCCAATATTGCTGGTACAATCATGGAGGGGTGATTCTGCATGAGAAAATTAGTCGAAAATACGGAATAAATTTTTTTCGTTTGAGGTTTTGTTTTCGAGAAAATCGAGTTTCAAGATCGGTCAAGTGCCTAGCATTTGTAGGAAGTAGAATCAGTCGGCCATGGTCAGACACGTCAGACGATTCCTATTCGACAGCCCGCGTGTTCGCCGAATTTTCAAACTCGATTTCCTCGAATACAAGGCGACAAATGAAAAAAATTCATTCGATATTTTCGACCAATTTTCTTACGTAGAATCATCCCCTCCACGGTTGTACCATCAATAACGGAACACCCTGTACAAGATATAGTGATTCTCGAATTCTCTTTTCGATATGTATGAGATTGCGGATGTGTTGCTACGAGTGTTAACTATTGGAATGGGAGCTTGTTAGTCAAAGTCTGTATTACTATTTCATATTGCGGGTGTTAACGAGATTTACGGCCGGAAACTTGCCTCGTTTGCAGGTTTACTGAACACAGCATCCGAGTGGCAATGTCTGAATCATCAAAACGCGGCCACAAGTAGATTGAGGATCTTTATGCAAAATACAGATCTTCTTCATTTGTTACAAGTAGACCGAGGATTTTATGGATTTAGTGAATAGATGCAATTTAAAACATTGAAAAGATTAAAAAACTTTAAGAGTATTAATATATCGTTTTCACTACATTAAAATTATTCGAGAAAGATATGGCTTCTGTGTCTTCCAATTGATGCACAAACTTCTTATAATAATTCTTATAATATCTTTAATAATTTCGCTAGGCCGAAAATGACATATTTATTATATTCAGTTCTTTTAATCTGTACATTACGTCAAATTGCAGCCACTCATTTTTGTCATAAATGCATAAAATCCACGGTCTAGTCATAAGACATAACCGAGCATGAAGATTCGCTTTATATCTTTCTAGGACCGAATGAACATTCTTTCTGATTCCTTCTGCATAGCATTTATGATATTTAGTACTGTGAACGAATTACACAAAACGTAATTCATATTTACACAACATTGTGTTAACACATAATAACATACATTTAACATACATTTTTTTAACTTGCATTTACCTAACTATAAATTTCAATCCTGCAGTATGCGAATGAAGAAAGTCTCCACTGATGCATAGACAGAGATTAGTGAGCGAAAACAAGGACTCGTCTCTTTAAAATGGCGCTAATTTGTTAAAAATTAATTTTGATGAAAGATCATTTTCTGTTAAAGATAAGGCTCCAACTTCCTATCAACGTAGAGACGACTATTTGCTAAACCAAACATCTTGTCGTGCTTATACAGGGTGTGTCGAAATAACACGTACAAGCGTACAGGGAGTGATTCTACATGTAGGTATAAATCGAAAAAAGGAGTAACATTTTTTCGTTTAACGTCTTCTTTTCAAATAAATCGAGTTTAAAGATCCCTTGGGTTCGCGTGCTTTAGTACAGGCAGGAAGTGGAATGGGTCGGTCATGGTCAGACGCGTCAGACGATTCCTATCGAACGGCGCGCGTATTCGCTGCATTTTCAAACTTGATTTTCTCGATTTTACTTTGTCAAAATTAAAGAGGATATTCTGGGGGCCGCACTTACACTACCGCCCAAAAGTATCCGGATACTTGCGAAATATTTATTAGCATTGCATAAAAGTTATTTCAGTGACTAAAATCGATTTTTATTAGTTTCTTATGAAATGTTTAACGTTCTAACCCTTAGCACTCGAATGGCGCCACTAAAAATTGCTGTATCATTATTCAAAAGATTTTTTACATTATTAAATTTGTTCCTATTTAATAAATTACTAAACACTTCAGTATTGTACGAGTAAATTGCACCATTTTCGTATGTACAACATGAAAAGAATATGTAGAATGGAAATATTCTAGGTCGGAAGAAATGTTTCGTTTTGGAGTTAAAATAGCTTCGAGTGCAAAGGGTTGAATTAAAAATTATGTATGTGGAACTTACCAATACACTAAACATAAATACAAGATTCATCCACGCATCCACCGCGGAGTGTCCGGATACTTTTGAGCGGTAGTGTACGCGAGACACCCTGTATATGATCATTCCAAACATTGTCAGAATGGTCAGATTTCTACCTCGTTCGCTCTTCAGAGAACAGTTTAAAATTGTACGTCTTTCGAAGCTTTTCGAATAAATCTGACTGTCTAACATTTTTTGTAACAAAGAAAAAATGACGATTAAACCGAAAATCGAATCAAGTCTTTTGCAATGACCAAATAATATGGTATCATCGACAATTGTCTTTCGATCAGCGGTGGATGGAAACAAGAAGGGTAGAGAGTAAAACCATCCGAGACCTACCCTGATGAGGACTGTAGTCCGATCGTCGACGAGCCCTTCCGTCCGGCGACCCGGAGGGACCTTCCGGCAAAGGCGAAACGACGTCGGACGAGCCTCGTCTTGATCCGACGCCAGACGAGTGTTCCGAGTCTCTCCGATGTCTGGCCACGTGGGGCGAATCCTGAGGGGTGCCGTGACCGGAACTCATTGGTGTTCTCAGCGGAGAGCCGTGGGAGGAATACGGAGAGCCCGGCGGTTGTATCTTCTCGGTGCCTTTAAGCGAACATCTAGTGTGACGGATTGACCGACGCGACGCGACGCGACGCGACGCGATGCGACGGTCTCCCGACGACTCTACCACGAGAGTCAGGAGAGCCAGCAGAGACGAAAGACCGATGGTGGATCGCAACGAGATCGAGCACGAGGATCATCGTGTCGCTTTATGCGCTCGGGGGACTTCAAATCGCCATTCTCTAGCGAGTCGGGACGGAACCGGGCAATAACCACAGATCCCTATTTCGCGTGTATGTAAACACACGTGGTACGCGTGTAATAAACGAATACGGATCTTAATCTGTGCAATATTAACCCCTTTGCACTCGAGTGCTGACCCTGAAGCACCACTAGAAATTGTTGTGGCATTATTTCAAAGAAATTAGAAAAAATATTACAAAATATTTGTTACATTACAAAATTTCTATTTAATGGATTACTAAACCTTTAAATATTATATGTGGTAATCGGATTAGTTTCGTATGAATAAAATGAAAATATTCCATGACGGAAGAAAAATTTAGTTTTAGAATGAAAATAGCGCCAAGTGCAAAGGGTTAAGTATACGGGTACCCGTGTATTTCAATTTCGCGAATACTCGTTGTATTTGCATTGCGCGCGTGTATTTTAGCCATTTGGTTGTTGGCGCCCAAAGGCGTTTTTAAAATTTGCTTTCGAGGTACTGTTGGCGCCCATAGGCGCCTGACTTCAACTCCGTTTATATGAACTAAATTATAGCGATGCCTGGTTGAGTGAACTCTGGCCGAGCGAAATTCTCTTTATGAACCAAAAACGAACCAAAAATCATGGTCAGTAGTGGGAGGCAGGTGGACTCTTAGTGTATCAATCATCCGATTATGTGAACCAACCTCCGGACGGAATCATATAAAGAGTTACACTGTACTATTAAAATTAATTTTATGTTCACGCATCAACTCTACGAAATCGACATTTCATTACTCCGTTTGCGATTAAATGTAATTGACGTGTCTACAAGAAATACCTTCAAAAATGTGTTCCCAAAAATTCTTAAATAAAGCAGTGAACAGTCGTAAACAGTAACAATTATACAGGGTGGGGCACCTAAGACAAGCCATCTGAATAACTAAAATTTTTCAGAGCCACCAGATCAGGGGAATGGGGGGGGGGGGGGGGGGAGTTGCCCCCTCTCTGCCAGTAGCGGACTAGTCACGTGACATTGCGACGCATGCACGCGTCACGTGACCGGGCAGTGCGTGGGGGAATAGAGTCGTAGAAGGGGAAGGTAGAGGGGGGAGTCAAGTTTTAATCTGGCCACTCTGGTACAGTGTTTACTCTGTATATGTCCCAAATGCCTAGCAGATAAAAGTCCTAGAACTATCCCCACTGCCGCCGGGTATACCCCGTGAAGGGCCAAGAAGGTCGCGTGGATCAAAGAATAGTACCTCCTGCTCGATATATGTCCCTGGCTAGACCCGTGTTTTGGACATATGTCGAGTAAACTCTGTATATACTGCATTGTATTTACGTGGCAATTCGTTATGTCAATTTTATTTGGCTTACGTTACGTCTCCCCAAATGTTCATGATTGAAAAGTCATGCAGTTAAAAGGCTAAAATCATTTATTTATCGAGTACACGCGCACTTCGTCAATTATTTTATTCTCGAGTACAGTTGATAAATATGGAATAACACTTCCTTGTTTGTAGCGTTCTATTTCGATTCGACTAAATACGGGGGCACTCGACAAACATTCAAATTGGATTTTCTCGGGAACGAAATTAGAAAGAAGAACATTTTATTGCATAATTTCTGCACATTTTCTGGTAACAAGATATCCGGTAGCTTATTCCTGCTCCATTTAGTTGAAAACTAACGAAGTGCACGTCTACTAAAAGAATTTTCAAATCACATTTTTTCGCAAATGGGGCCACCAATGAGAAAAAATTTTTTCATATTTGTGATTTAATTTTTCACATAAAATTTCATTTATTCTCAGTTGTATCGTGGTTTTCGTTACGGCTCATATCTATTAACTGCGCTGACATTATTTCATAATTATACATTTTGCAAAGGTAACTTGAAAGGAGCAGTTGTAAGAAATATTCACGTGTCGAGGTTTTTATAATCAATTTCCTCCTTCTAATTTAATAATCCCCAGAACACCGGGTATGATGTAACCGGACCCTAAAGAGTGTTTTCATATCAACAACAACAAAAAAATCTGCAATTTCATTTTCCCGCGGAGCCTATTCCGAGCTGACTTTTAGGATAATTGAAAACGACCGAAACTCGTGTAACGCTGACTAAGCTTTGAGGTGATTCCTTCCAGCTGAGATTGCCCATCCACTCTATATTTTTTTTTCTTTTCGTAAACGCGAGGATAAAATAGAGAATTTTAAAAACCCCGCGGTCCGGATTTACCTTATTTTCATGCACATCATGGATATGGCCGGAAGTCTCCATTAACGAGCATTGAAACTTTCGCGAAATATTCTATCAAATTGCTTTCAAATTCACAAGTGCCAATTAATAACGGATTATATTAAAATCACCGATATGGATTTCACTAACACTGCTATCATCGACAACATAATCGCCGTGACCAGACTTGACCGATAATAGTTTCAACTAATATACGCTTTCTCGAAATTGTCTGCCTACCAGGGTTGAACACACTTTATTTGAAATAAAAAGTAAAAAAGTATTTTTATATGTGTTCAATTCAAGTAAATTGTTTTCAAGTAATTTTTCATTTCAAATACTTCGTCTCAAGTAGAGTAACAAATAATTTTGAATGATAGAATTAGAATATTTGAGATTTCAAAAACTAATTGACCAAATAAAAAATAACATGAAAAATTTTTCAAATAAATTCCAAATAACGAAATAATATAAGGAAAAATTACTTATTAAAGTAGTACGAGATTATTTCAAACCAAACATTATTACGCGTGATGGTCGCCACATACCAACATGGTGGCGTCCTTACCTGTCAAAAACTGAAAATCGCACATCTTTACACACATAACTTTCGAACCAGGGACTTCCTAACCTTAAAACTTGGATTTTCGGAATTTTCTCGCCAAAATCTACAGGATTACATAAAGAAAAGTTTCAAATTCCTGGTTTCCTGAGGCAAAGTTTAACCCCAAATTGATATTGTAAGCTTCAGGTTCATTGATAGAAATATTAATTGACAATAAGACGTGTACCTGATTATTAGACAGCGGATCGTTATGCAAATTCTTATTTCTATACGCAATTCAACACGTCAGAATTTGGAAAAAATTTCCTTCATCAACTAAAACACTCCTCATTTTAGAAATAAACTAATTCTGATTCATATATACGTTTCCTAGCATTTTACAAAACTGTACATGCTGTAAATGCATAAAGCTCTATTGATTATAATTGAACTCCACACAAATATCAATTTTCAATGTTTAAATGTATCAGAATACATAGTGTATCATAAAATTTACTTTTTCGAGAAAATTCTCCGTAGAAAAACCGACGTTATGGATTGGTGGAAATGCAATCACATACGATTTCTCATACTTGTAGCAACAGCGAAACAGCTTCGTTCGTGCTGTACAAGCACCTCGCGAACCGTTTATTGACTCTGGCAATATTAATACCAATTTCGTTTCTACGAAGTTAAAATAAAATAATACCATTTCGCACCGAATATTTCGTGTAACATTTCCCTCGCGCGTTTGGATATTTGTATAATCGTATTTGATTACGCTACGGTATATGAAAATGCTTTCAAACTTGAAAGTGAAACGGGTTTCGGATGAACATAAAATCACAAATAGCCAAACATATTTATGTGTTAACAAACTTTCGGAATCCTGACCAGAATCGAGACTCGATACTCACACACGCCTAATCATTTTGTGTGGGTCCAACAAGTTGTTACACAACTCAGCTAATTAATTAATTCAATGTAACGTTTCATGTGAAATTTGTTCTTTTATTTGAGTCAAGTATTTCAAATGAGAAATTGTTTAAAATAACTGATTTGAATTAAATGCAAAATAAAAGTACTTTCTTTATGTTATTAATCAAATAAAAATAGTAAAGTATTTAAAATAATTTATTACTTCAAGTGATTATTTGTTATCTTATTTCAAATAAAATGTGCCCAACCCTGATCTAGAATCACCCCATTTCCGGTTGTGCCGATCACCCTGTACTATTTCATATTTTGAAAAAAGTACAAGTTGTATTTTAAGTAGCTTGAACTACAGCTTGTGCCTGAACGTATTTATTGTTAAAAGGGAAATTTATTTCACATTATAATTCTAACTATGTGGAATAACAAACGCTTCTAATAAATATTATTCAGTTTGACAAGAGTTATTCACATAAAAAATCAAGCCCTGTGACGTATAACAAAAAAAAAACGAGAAAGTCCCCATTGTCCCCGTACCTGTTGATCCAGAAAAATCTATTGCACGTCAAAGTATCGCACCTGTCCCATTTAATTTGGCACAAAAGATGAAGTCGATATGACTGTCGTTGGTTAACGGAAAAATAATATTCGTTTTGTACCGCATTTCAATAATTATTAGTTGAAAGTGGCAAAAAGGTTACAGAAATACTCATTTTCTGCAACAACGACATAACAATGTGGTAACTGGTAACGGAATTAAAATCTCAAAAAATTACGTGAACTAGGCTGAAGAT
The DNA here is from genome assembly GCF_050948215.1 of Halictus rubicundus. NCBI lineage: Eukaryota > Metazoa > Arthropoda > Insecta > Hymenoptera > Halictidae > Halictus > Halictus rubicundus. The sequence goes on along the minus strand of NC_135159.1, from coordinate 4,974,074 downwards.
AATACGGTAACGTCGTAATAAATTGATATACAGGGTGTCCTAAAACTGCCGTAAGTCCTTCAAGGGATTCCTGAGATCATTTGAAGTAACTTTTTGCTTTGCGAGAACGCTCTGCGCGGCTTCGTTAACGAGTTATTAACGAAAAGCCCGGACCAATCAGAACGTCGCATACGGCCGTACGAACGTAGCCGCGCTCTGATTGGTTCGTGTTTTTCGTTAATAACTCCTTAAGAAAACAGCCGAGAGCAATTTCGCAAAGGGAAAAGTTACTTCAAATGACCTCGGGAATCTCTTCAAGGACGTGCACTATTCCTGGAACGCCATCTATAAATTGCTTTCCCACGAGCTCAACGAAACAAATGTAATCGCAACGGAGTAACGAAAATGTATCCCAGAATTTCAGTTCGCAAAAGCGTCAAGTTGGCGCAGAAACGATTTCGCAAAACACGGATTTCGAGGGCGACCATCGGGGGTTGGCTATCTTTTAATCACGGACACGTCGAACGCGTCATACCTCGTCCATCGACGCGGTTCAATTACTCGGCACGGCGATCACTGCGGAATCAATGAACGTCCGATGACGAATTTCGCTCGCATCTCGTACGACGATCGCTTCGATCCGTCCCCGCGATCGTTTAATAATCGAACACAGTATCGTCGTGGAGGCGCGTGTACACTGCGTTTTCCAATATATCGTTCGCCCCCCGGGGGAAAAAAAGTGGAGCAAATCGAATTATTTCGCACGTACTCGATTCTATCGGCGAACGCGAACGGTATGGTAAACATCGCGGTCGGGACGAGCGCGCGCGGGACGAATCCTCGTGCAAAAATCAGCCGAACGTGTCAAACGAATCCTCCTCGAAGCTGGCGAGGCAAAAAATTCCTCGCAAACTAAAATGTCGGTGAAATTCGATTTTAGTCTAATCCCCCCCGCTGCGAATTACAATTCGTTCCGTGTTTGCCGGGTGTTTTAGCCAGCACTGATAAACATTCGTGGCGATCGAACGGCAACGGAAACGTCGAGTCAGATGATCCTCGAAACTGGGTTGCAGTGTTTTAAATGCTGTCGATAATATAGCCGAATTATTCGTACAACAAGCACGCGAATATACAACGAAAGAAACGAAACGGTAAACCGCAAAAGCTATCAAAATATAATACGTAGATTTTCGAGTTTCGACACTTTATAGCGCACGTAAATGTGTCAATGAAACTAAAAGCTCCGAGAAGATTTTTCGATTTTGGCTTTTAAATTGCATACATTGTTGCGCGTGAACAAAAATTGAACGGAAATGGATCTTTGTTAAAAGTTTCAATAAACGGAAAATAAAATGAAACTGGCATTCGTGATTTTTTATAAAATGAAAAAAGTCCAAGACGACATAGCACTAATTGAATTTGGAACTGCTCACATTTTTTTCACGCACCACATTACCATTTCTGTGACCGAGAGATTTTAAGTTACAAATGATATTAAATTAATGTCATCATAACATTCAGTAGTTTCAAGTTTTTATATTTAATATTTGTAGGGTTTTTAGACATCATTCTTTATTGATATAGATTCAATCATGAAAGTTCACACATACCGTTTAAACGTCAAATATTCAAATGTAAACAGCCATTTTGCATATTTCATGGATGCTGATTAACTTGTTAGTTAAATTATTAAAAATCTGAATAAAACGCGAAATTAAATGTATCACGCAGCCAGAAGAAGCATAGCAAAATTCATAAAATTTGTTGCATTTTGCGGTTAATATCATGATTATATTAATAAATTTTATTTATTTATCTTCCTTACGGAATCTAATTTTAACGAACAAATTGATGTCCACAGAATATCCGAAACAATGGTTCGTTGGCACTAGGTTTACTTGACCGTCAAAAATGACAGTTTTGTAATATTTTTAATTTAATTTAATATTTTTAATTTTTGTGATTGTGAAGTTAGATGTTTATACTGTTTAAAAAATGGCAAAAAATTTGGACAGATATATTCTTGTTATTTTTATAAAGTAATGTAAAATAGTGACTTTTAGTGGTCCGTAAACCTAGTGTTAATATCAAAGATCAGAATTTGTTGATTTAAATATTGAACTTTTGGTAGACGTACGTAAGCATTCCTAATTGACTCACGGTCATGGTTCTAAATCACAGCCGTAAGGCACCACCCCGAAATTTCAAATTTGCACGAAGACACGCACGTTTTACACCCCCGCAGTTCCCTTCGGGAGGATCGAGTGCAGCACCATGTAATCTCCACTCTGGACAATTACATTTCATCCTGCGTCCAAATACGTTGCCGATGAGGCTGACTTCAAACACGGTGTACATCCTGCGAGTAGAATCGCCTAAGCGTAACTCAAATAACGCAACTCGGGTCGAGAACAGTCTACAAGCTAAGCTGGTAAGGGTAGAAGGCGAACCACCTTGGGCACACTCCGAGACAAACAGATAGCACTCTAGTTTTTCTCATTTGGTACTACAAACTGAAGAGAACGAATATTTTAATATGTCAACATCCTTGGGCATGTATGTACATACATATTATCCGCAATATTTACTTCAACAAAATTCACGGAATGAATATTGCGGTTCGCAAACGGGACAAAATGATGGCGCAGGTATTACGTTTCTCAGGTGTGTATAAGTTACCGAACAGCAAACATTCATTGTAAAACGTAATTGGCAAAGTGTGTGTTAGGTTGTTGTATACAGTTATGCAAAAGTTTATAAATAGACAGCGGATTTTATGACAAAAGGAGTAATTCGAAACAGTGAAAACGTTGGAAGAATTTACAAAACACTGTTATATTATTTTCGACTCATTAAACATATTAAGAAAGAAAATAAATTTCGATTTCACTCTATTTTGTTGCAGATCAGGTAGAAAATTCTTATTTTGCATAAAGAACCGCTGTCTAGTTATAAAACGTTTTAATCGAGAAATACTATTACGGTCTACAGGATTATTATAGATCACTTGCGTGGCTATAAAGCTGATCCTTAAAATCCCAGCTTTAATTTCAATTTAGACGTCAAATTTTACTTGTAAATAAATTTTATTGTAACGTCCATAAATTCGATTTTTATTTTCGTGGAGAAACAACTTATTAACGACAAGTTATGTGAATTTCGGCCAAAATGTGGTGATTAATCAATTATTCGTTAGATGTACAGGAGGTCCTACAAAATATGAAGCATCAATGTTTACATATTTCAAGTTTTTCGTTAAGTGTGCTATCATTTCATCCCTTTATATTTCATTCTACTTCTTTAAATAAAAATAGGTAGGTAAGCTTCATTTAATTTCATTCATATATGTCAAGAAAGGCACTCTGAAAATACAGGGTGTCATGTAACGAGTGGTACAACCCGCAAGGGGGGGGGGAATCTACATGAAAAAATAAGTCGAAAAGAAACAGTAATGTTTTTTCGTTTGCGGCTTCGTTTTCGAGTAAACTGACTTTAAAGATCCGATGAGTTCGCGTGCTCCAGTATATGCAAGAAGTAGAATTGGTTGGCCATGATCAGACGCGTCAGACGATCCCTATCTAATAGCACTAGAAGTGTGCGAGAACCCGAAAATATCGGGAACACGATCTTCGGGTCGAGTTGAGATACCAAAAATGTCGAGATTCCCGAAGGAATAGGGTTTCCCGAAAATTTCGAGGTTCCCCAATGACTCGGGTTTCCCAATAAATTCGACGTTCCAGAATGACTCGGGTTTCTCAATAAATTCGAGGTTCCTGAATGACTCGGGTCTCCCAATAAATTCAAGGTTCCGAAATAACTCGAGTTTCCCGACAATTTCGACGTTCCCGAATGACTCGAGTTTTCCAATAAATTCGGGGTTCCCGAAAATTTCGAGGTTCCAAAATGACTCGGGTTTCTCAATAAATTCGAGGTTCCTGAATGACTCGGGTCTCCTAATAAATTCGAGGTTCCCGAATGACTCGGTTTTCCCGATAAATTCGAGGTTCCTCAATGACTCAGTTTCCCAATAAATTCGAGGTTCCCGAATGACTCGGGTTTCCCAATAAATTCGAGGTTCCCGAATGACTCGGGTTTCCCAATAAATTCGAGGTTCCCGAATGACTCGAGTTTCTCAATAAATTCAAGGTTCCGAAATAACTCGGGTTTCCCGACAATTTCGACGTTACCGAATGACTCGGGTTTTCCAATAAATTCGGGGTTCCCGAAAATTTCGAGGTTCCAAAATGACTCGGGTTTCTCAATAAATCCGAGGTTCCTGAATGACTCGGGTCTCCTAATAAATTCAAGGTTCCCGAATGACTCGGGTTCCCAATAAATTCGAGGTTCCCGAATGACTCGGTTTTCCCGATAAATTCGAGGTTCCTCAATGACTCAGTTTCCCAATAAATTCGAGGTTCCCGAATGACTCGGGTTTCCCAATAAATTCGAGGTTCCCGAATGACTCGAGTTTCTCAATAAATTCAAGGTTCCGAAATAACTCGGGTTTCCCGACAATTTCGACGTTACCGAATGACTCGGGTTTTCCAATAAATTCGGGGTTCCCGAAAATTTCGAGGTTCCAAAATGACTCGGGTTTCTCAATAAATCCGAGGTTCCTGAATGACTCGGGTCTCCTAATAAATTCAAGGTTCCCGAATGACTCGGGTTCCCAATAAATTCGAGGTTCCCGAATGACTCGGTTTTCCCAATGAATTCGAGGTTCCCGAATGACTCGAGTTTTTCAATAAAGTCGAGGTTCCCGAATGACTCGGGTTTCCCAATGAATTCGAGGTTCCCGAATGACTCGAGTTTTTCAATAAAGTCGAGGTTCCCGAATGACTCGGTTTCGTAATAAATTCGAGGTTCCTGAATGACTCGAGTTTCCCGATAAATTCGAGGTTTCCAAATGACTCGGGTTTCCCAATAAATTCGAGGTTCCCGAATGACTCGTGTTCCCAATAAATTCGAGGTTCCCGAATGACTCGTGTTCCCAATAAATTCGAGGTTCCCGAATGACTCGGGTTTCCCAATGAATTCGAGGTTCCCGAATGACTCGAGTGTTTCAATAAAGTCGAGGTTCCCGAATGACTCGGGTTTCCTAATAAATTCGAGGTTCCTGAATGACTCGAGTTTCCCGAAAATTTCGACGTTCCCGAATGACTGGGGTTTCCCAATAAATTCGAGGTTCCCGAATGACTCGGGTTTCCCAATAAATACGAGTTTCCCGAATGACTCGGCTTTTCCAACCCGACCCGATATTTCGGATTCTCGCACACCCCTAAATAGCACGATTACTAGCTGCACTTTCAAACTCGATTTTCTCGAAAACGTTGCATCAAACGAAAAAACATTATTCTCCTTTCTCGACGTACTTTTTCATGTAGACTCACCTCCTTGTAGCACCAGTTCCATGCCGGCCCGCATAAAAAAAGAATTGAATTTGTAGTATTCAAGAAATCACATGAACACAGTAACTGCCAAATTTTAGAATGAAAGAATGAAACTAAACTGTCAGGCGTACCAAATACATTTCTGGCGCCGAGTGTGGTCTACGTAACATTCCAAAATTCCCAAATGGGGATCGTGGCAGCTAATGAGTTAATATCGAGGTGTGTGCTATTTTTTCGTCCCGTAGCGTAGATCCTCCGATCGCGATCCACCAGAGCGGTCTCCGTTTCCCGGAAATCACGGTACTACAGGGCAAGGGTATCCTTGACGAACGACGAGATGCGACGCGACGCGACGGTACGCGACGGTACGCGCGCTAATATACCTTGGTGAAGGACTGGCGAATGATGAGAAATTCCGGAGAGGACGGTCTGATGCGTAGGCGGAGAATGAACGAGACCGGCGGGTCCGAGAGGGTTGACGAAACCGTGGATCGGATTCCCGTGCATGGGATTGCCGTGGATCGAGCGCGATGGTACCATTCCAGGCAAAGGTATCCCCCTAGTTTGTACCTCGTGAGAGGCGGAGACGGGCATGACGTTCGCGGCCGGATGACCAGGAACGGGACTACCGCCATGTATGGAGCCTCTCCTGTGCTGCGACATAATTGGAATTCGATGACGGGCGACGAGGACGAGATACGTACGACCTGGTGTGGGGGGATACTTCGCGCGGGGGGATTGGGGGGAAGGCGGCCCTTAATGTCTCCTGAAGATCGACGACATCTGTACGATCGAATTCGTCGCCGGGAGCAGGATCGTTCGAGGGTCTCCTCTTCTTGTCCGCGGCTCGATATCCTCGAACTCGATTCGTTCGTGGGAATCGGCGTCTCTTCGCGTCAAACGATCATTCGCGGAGGTTGATTGCTTCTCGGAATCAGGTTTGTCGAAGCTCGTCGGGTAAACAGAAAACGAAATCACTATGATCACAGGTGATCCGGGGCACGAGGATTCGAAAATATGTAAATCGATGGTGCAAAAATCACTTCGAGCTACACTGACGATCCTCCCACGAAGATATTCGAAAAGCTTGGTCCTCTTCTCCGAAAAATGAAATCACTGCGATCACAGGCGGTCCCGCACAAAGATATTACAAAATTGATATGGATGTGATAGAGGACGAAGAATGTAGTCCCGTTGTCTTCGATCCGTAGCGGTTAATGACGCGTCCCGGAGGTGGCTATAGCCGAGGAGTGCAGACCGACTTCCGTACACCACGATTATTATGCATCCTTCCGCAGGAATAATTAACGTCGTTCGACCGGTGGGATGACGGTCCCTCGTGTCACGCGAATTTCACGGACTCTGCGCGCCGAGATTTATCGCGGAACGTTTACACCGGTTGAAGAGCCGGGTCTACGCCATTCATCGTTCAGCCAGCGTTGGGTATGAAAAATTCGATCGGATCAATGCGTTTGATATGTAGTTCTACGTCGTTGTAACGATTCCCCAAAATAAGACCACGATCACTTTTCAGCCTTTACTCTTCCGCTAGAAAAGTCTCGATCAAAGGGTCGCCGAAAAATACGACGAGCTTTTAAATACCCTTCGCGAGGGTTTCTCGCGTAGCACAGAGAGGTATCACGTAGTCAGGTTGGACCACGAGCCTAACCGGCACAGCTCGGTGATAAATTCCTCTCGCTTTCCACGGGATTCGTGGCCCTGGCGTAGCTCACTTTAAGCATCAATTATTAACGAAAGCAGCGCACGCGTTTTAGAAACGGCTTGCGGCACGTGTTGGCACCTATCTCAGTCTCCTCTAGCCGGCTATCGAAGCCGATTCCGCTCGTGGAGAGTAGGTGGACTCGTGAAGCCGGCTCCTCGGCCTCGTTCGATCGTGTGTCACCGACGTCTCCTTATTATCCGGTCTCGGCCTGTTCCGATCTTATCCGAGCCGGCACACTCCCTTATCACTGGGGCACTGTTACGCTATCCGACGATCCAACGTCCTCGACTGAACCGCGCCAGAACTACGCGACCGGTCACCGACCGCGACCTTGCTACACTCGACTTGTTGATTTAAGACACTTGTTGGTGTGACCGTAATCGCGACCACCCTTGATATGTACTTCGACGAGGTCGCTCAGCACTGATAACCGGAATCCCGGCGCGGCGGACACTTGGAACGCGTGGCTGTGCGGTTAGCTACTTCGCTCGTTCCGCGAAAAGTCGTCTCGCTTGACCAGGAGAAGAAGACGTATCTCGAATACTGACACGAGAAACGTCACGCAACTTATTACGAGTTGAGATTATTACGGGTTGGCGGAGTCGAACAGTTTCGACGTAGCCGAGCACACGATCACAAGGAAGAATATACGGAGTGTGTTCTCCGATCAGTGAAATCTTGCACCGTAAGCAGCGAGGTAGGTCCTAATTGACAGCAGGCAGATTTGATATGCACGTAGTTGTCGCACAACAGACAGGGAAGGAACCGGTGTGTGTGTCTTGCACAGTGACGTATCCCGTGGCACAAACCAGCACTTCGATCACAGAGGTTACAGGAACCGAGCACGTCGGAAGATCCTCGACAATCGAGTCACGTGATTAAGAAGAAGGATCACCGGGAGAGAATTATCCACAGGTGGAACTTGTTCGTCCGGCGTAGTGCACCACTTTTTCCCGAGAGAGTCCCACGTGTCTAGCGGCTCGCGAGGCGCACACAGGAAGGAAAAAAAAAGCACTCGAACGAACCAACGTATCGTTCCGCGTTCCGCACACGGATCGACGCGACCCGGCGAGTTTGCGACCCGAGCAGGACTCGCGCGACTCAAAGGTACGACCGGCTAGAGGGCGATTAAAAATCGCGAATGCCGGCGAGCGGTGAGCGACCGTCCGCGAGCGTAGTCAGCGAAACGAGTATCCTCGAGCGGGGAAACGGCGCTGGCGTATTTTCCGCGAGCACGTTTTTGGCGGCGGTTGCGGGAGCGTCGCGACGCCGGCAGCGTCGGGGTGAGTCGTCCGTGTGCGACAGGGAGCGGCCGCGCGAACACTGAAACCAACCCATGCCTCCTCCACCACCGACAACACAACCACCATCGAGGATGCCGCACCCTCTCCTCCACCAGCGGCCTGCCACCACCGGTGCTGCTTGTGCCGGTGCTGCTGCCCGCTACTACTTCTACTACTACTACTACTACTACTACTATTACTACTATCGGCCCGTCGTCACCACCACTACCTGATCCACCAGCTACCCCCCCGCGCGCCACTACCACTATCACCATCCTTACGACCACCATCAGCGACCGCCTCGCCAACCCGCCGGATTCTCTACCCTTCAGCCACTATCCATTGCCACCACCCTACCCTACCCTACCCTACCCTACCCGGCACACGGTTTCTCTTGTGTAGGTGAAGAGCAACCCCCCTTCCTCTACCCCCTCGACTACCGGCGGCGGTGCAGCAGGTAGATACTGACGACGCTACTACTATCTATCCCCCTCCCTCCAACCCTACTCTCTCCCTCTCTCTCTCTCTCTCTCTCTCCTTCTTCGACACCCTCCACCTTCGAACTCTGCCATCCTCGGCGATATATACCGACCGGTCTACTCCCTTTCTCTTTTACGTTCCCATCCCTCCGCGCTCAGAACCCCTTCCGAGCGCCTCTACCACCACCACCGCCGCCGCCATCACCACCACCATCGCCGCCACCAACGCCACCCTTCTTCCTGTCCCTCTGTCGTTCTCTTCGCTCTTTCTTCCCGACACATCGAGCCCCGCGTGCGTGCCTACGTGCACACGCCGCGACGCCACGCCACGCCACGCCAGGTCGTAGGTACGCGACGCTCTCGCGTAGAGGCTCGTACAGGGTGTACCGGCCACCTTCGTGTCACGATACACGGGCGCGTTAGGCGTGCGTAATTACTCGTCGACGTCGTTGCACCCGCGACGCGACCAACCGCGTTTGTATGTTAATGAACGCCCGGCTACACTAGTTTCTCGCTGTGACGCGGGTCGATGGACTTTGCAAAGTAGTCACTCGCACGAGTTATGTTGCCGACCCGGACCACACACGCACACGCACACACGCACACAATGCGACCGACCAACGAATTGAGACATCGCCGGATCGGTCTACTGAATTTTGTGGGCATCTTGACGGAAAACGCGCGGCAAGAATGCCGCTTCGAAAGGACCTAGCAGGATAAGACTGGTCCAGCGGTACAATTTTTATCGGTATTGTAAACAATGGTATTGGAAAACAATGGTTTTAGGTTGAAAGATAATCCCCCAAAATTTTAAGTCGCTAACCCTTCATTTACGGATAATGTGAGGGTAAATACGCTGTTTCATTTGAAATGAGATCGGCTCTGGACTTTGCATTTATTCCGAGGTGATTTCCCAAAATATCCTTTTCAAATGCGTTAATTATTTGATGGAAATATCCTGACACTTGTTGTTCATGTTGCAGACCGAATATATTTTTAATCGTTACTTTAGAACTGCCACTTCTAAGTTTAAATAAAAATATAATTAATGCTTGTTTCACAGTCGAGCGCGATGCAGAGGGTGTTTGTGATTTTGGGTTCAAGACCGAGCGAGTGTTGGGGACTTTTAAGTGGAAGTCTTAAGAGCGAGTCGCAGAGAAACCGAATGAGTCTAAGAGTACCATACTGAGAATCGTAGACAGAGTATCCTAGAATCAATAATAAATACATATTATCATTAATCAAATCTATCACCAATAGTATTATCCCTACATAATAATACCGTAATTTCATTTGTTTTTCAATATTTAACTATGTTCCACCAATCTAAGGATCTTGAAACTTTTGTATATATTAAATAGGTAACAGAAGATTGTTCTTGAATTTTTTGGAAGTGGTCACTCGAAGGGCTGCTTGCAAACCCCACCCCTAAAAAATTAAATAATTTTTTTCTACCCTTAATAATTTAATCACAATTGTGAAAAAAATATATGATATGAAGGAGGTAAGTTCGAATATTTTCGTTTTTGTTCCATATGAATATCTTAATTAACAATCGAGAAAAAAAATGATACAGTTAAGGGTATTTACCCTCATATTATCCTTAAATGAAGGGTTAGCGACTTAAAATTTTGGGGGATTATCTTTCAACCTAAAACCATTGTTTACAATACCGATAAAAATTGTACTGGGGCCGCTGGACCAGTCTTATCCTGCTACGCCCTTTAACTAAGATTCCTTGTTTTGCCGTATTCAAAATTGCCACGATTAACCCCTCTTGCCCTACGATATTCGAGTCATACTCGTGATGAAGATTCTGAACAGAGTCTTATATTTTATCTAGATTATTTCTTCGTGAATGCATAAAAATCCGCAGTCTATTAATAACATTCATATTTATTATTTTATTATTTTATTAATAGACTGCGGAGTTTTATGCATTTATCAAGAACTGGGTAAAAAATTTCGGAATATTGTTATGTTGTTTTCAACGTGAAAAGACTCTTAAGGGATGAAATGAATTTCTAGTTAACTACTGCTTCCCACACTTAATGCAGAATATTTTTATTGTGCATAAAGATCCGCAGTCTAGTTGTTGATTTCCTCGAAACCGAAATAAAATTCTATTTTGGCGTTGTTAATGTGCATAACTATTGAAGAACATATAGGGATATAATAGATACTAATTTTCTTCTTTTTTTTTTTAGGAAATTACAAATTACAAAAAAGTTCTAGTCACTAAAACCGTAAAATAAATCGTAGTGCGAGGGGTTAACGTGTTTATAACAATTCTTGTTTCCGAGTATTGGATAGATTATTGGATAGTATAAACAAAGACATACTGCTAATAATTGACATCAAATCTGTTAGTATCTGCTACGATAAATGAGATTTAGCAAAAAAAGAAGAAATCGGAATGAGGGTAGAGGTATTAGCTGCATTCGACAAGGATTTTCAAATGTTTAATTACTGCCTCGTTGCATGAATCGAACAGCACCGAAGAAGTTACTCTTCAGGAGGCTGACATAACGAAGAAGAAATACGCTGTGCCCGATTTTCTCGGACGCCATAATGGTCGTTAATTGTTGCAAGCCACCCTCTCTCTCTCTCTCTCTCTCTCTCTCTCTCTCTCTCTCTCTCTCGCTCTCTCTCCCTCTCTCTCGCTCTCTCCGTTGTCACCGGAAATCGCGTTGCTACGGGAATATCGTTCGCCAGTTATCGTTTCGACGTCAATCGCGTCGGTTCGATGCGCAGTTTTGTTACCTGGTATTGGTGTACGGTTGATAAATTGAGTTTGAGGAAAATGGAAATTCGTTTCTGGATTGAAAACCGGTCGGAAAGCGAGGTAGTAATGGATTGTACAATTTTTTTTTTACGGCAATCGCACGAGAAATCCAATATAATGGTTGGCAAAACATCTATTTTTCGACCGTTACAAAACAATCGGGTATTCCAACACGATTTTGCGACGACGAAACAGCGATAGGGAGAAAAACTACCGAAAAGCATTAGACCAAAGAATTTTTAATCATTTCCTCGGGAGAAGGAAGTCATTATACGGAACGGTCCACGTAAATGTAGCCGAATAAATATATTGTACACAAAATGTCGGAAACGAGTCTCATATATTGAAATTTAATTTTTCGAATTGAAGGCCATTTGAATACAATGTTATTAATATCTCGGACAATGAGTGCATTTTAATGTTCGCTACAATATACAAAAGAGATATATGCACTTACCGGGGACGTTCAAATTATTGCAGCTACAGTACGAAAAATATGTATTCATTGTCTATAGAACGGTTAATGGTGCCTGCAGTGTTGGTACATGCGTATTTGCAAATATCAATACCTCATGAAAAATTAATAAGAATTTCATGTAACTATACTTTAATGTAAAAATTGATTTGTCAAACGAAAACTCACCAACTTATACAATAGACTCTAATAATTTATGTTTTTACTATGTGTTCTGCGATGTGTTCCTTCATAAATACCACTTAAATTACAGTTAAAATATTTTGCACATCATCACATTCGAAGGAGATCTTTAGATGGCTACCTTTAGGCATGCTGCAAACGTTTACGTAAATGTCGATAGACATTCGTATCCATCGATATTTTTATTAAATTATTTCGAATTAAAAAATTTGATATACCACAAGAAATGCTGTGTCTGCGTCATTGTTTCATTTCACAGTGTACAAAGTTAGAATGCAAACTAAAGAAATGGTAAATCAAGGTGATTTGTCAAATTTGAGAATGTAGAAACCAGAATTTATGTTGAAAAATACCAGGATAGTTTAGTTATGAAACTGAATGAAAATACAATGAAGTGAAAACTCGAGTTGTTCAGAGTAAACACTACTACTGTGAACAGAATTACCATTAAAAAAAATACTCAGAACAGTTGACGGATACGTCGAGCTCGGGAGGAGATAAAGGATGGCTAATTGCGAAGTCATTAAAACATCAGGAGACCCACATTGGTGAAAAAAAAACAAGCAATGGACTTAATACTCGGTGGAACGAAAAGTCTTGTAAAGGCCAGCTTCAATTCATTCCATAAATTTTCGTTATTTGATAAACACTTTTTTTTATTTTGCTGGTTTTGTTAAAAAGAAAGATAAACTTGTACTACTTGAAAAACAGATCACAGTGTATTTGACCTGTCGTAATTTATTTTTGTACCTAATACTTGTACGTTAAAATAAAAAAAAAAGATTTTTAGTTAATGCAATAAATGTAAACTATAATTCGTATGCTGTACATCTTCAACTAAAATCCCACTTGTATAGTTTATTCATTCTATAAATTTATGAGTTCTGTAAATGGATAAAGCAGATTACAGTGTATTTCTAAACTTACAAGAGAAAGTTTAGTATAATTTTTCACAAGATTTAGAAAACGGCAGAAAATTTGCCACGAATGTTGCTACATAATTTACAAACAAGGGTGTATTATAAGTAATTATAAAAGAGGGCAATTTCCATACATTTTAAATGAATTCATTAGGGACGCAACTTCACCTGCTGATGTTCCATAAAAGGTATAGGAGACATTGAGTAAACTAGTTTAAAACCCGATCAATATCACAATCACGAGTTCCCGAGCACCTAATCATTCCGAAGGCAAGCGGCAATGAACGAGCAGAAAGTTGAATTCCGTTGTCGTCCGAGCAGGGCGATTAATCGTTGTAACGAGGTCTGATATTAAATTCCTCGACGAGTCAAGTGCCAAAAACACTGTTACGTGGTAAGGAAAACGACCCTTTTATTAAGTATATAAGGATGCGATTATAATGAGCATTATTTTACAGTATGCATCATCGTCCACTGAAAATTATTATTCAAATGTTTTCGTTGAAATATCATTAATACTGTCCATATTTTTACATTCGTCGTTCCCCCAAATTGCAAATGTAGAGTGACTTCTCATAATGAATTTATTAAGGGACAAAAATATTCCAACTTCTAACAATATGTAAACATTCACCTAAAACAAATTTACTCCTTTAAGGGAATTATTAATAGTCAAGTAACTTGCAAAGATAGTCACGAAATAAATCATAGGTAAATCAAAATATTTAAAATACAATACATTCGGTTGGAACGAAAGTTCGTTTATAAATTAAAATTCAAAGATAAAATTAAGAAATTTATTCAACGACTTATTCAGAAACATATTTTCCATTCTGTTCTACTGTTCATTTTTATTTTAAACTATTACTTCTTTGACGTTTACAGCCCACCAGGAAAAAGAGAAAATTTATATTTATTGGATACCCACGCATTCTCCAATGGCTGAATACAGTGTTTTCTCGATATATGTCCACAAAACGGGTCTACCCAAGGACATATATCGGCTAGAAGATACTATTCTTTGATACACTGCCGAACGTGGCCTTATTCCTGGCCCCTCACGGGGCATACCCCGCGACAGTGGGGATAGTTCTCTGACTCTTATCGGCGAGATATCTGGGACATATATCGAGTAAAGACTGAATTGACCGCAATAAAATAGAATTTCATTTCAACGTAAAGGGGATTATTTAGCAGGTTCTATTCGAAGTCTTCATCACGAGTCTGACTCGATATTATAGTGCAAGGGGCAAGTAACATGATCTGCACAAGGCAACTGTGCGAACAAAGACATTGATCAAAACAAAAATAAATTAGACAATTTGTGGTGAGAAAAGAAAAAGGGAGAAGATAAACGAAAAAGAAATGCACGCATCAATGGCCATTTTTTCCTTTTTTCCTTTTTAATTAGCTGAAAAATCGGCATTTTCCTTTCGATGGATCAGCATTCCGTAGCGAAGACGACAAGCATCGATCGACGATCGACCATCTACTGTCTCTTACTCGGAATAACGTGTACAGGTCGGCGAGGAAAAGAACGACGCCGTCATTCGTTTCGGTAATGCCTTTCTGCGGAACGGCAGCAGAATATTTCGTTTAGACGCGAACTGGAGGGAGCCGGGACGAGCCAAATCCCCGAAGTCGTTTATTAGCCGGGGAGAAACCACGTGCGATGGCTACGAACGACTTGATAAGTGTGGCTCAGTCCAACTTCGCGCGATCCGATTGTTCCTATTTACGCGACCGGAAAGAATGGTCTGATTAAGCCCGGACCGGAAATTCCATGTCCAATAACGATTTGTTCCGCAGCCAGATTTTCAATAACGACAATAAATGGGGCCTACAGTAGCCTCTTCGTAACTGTCGTATCGTCGGGTCTGTCAAGTGACAGTTCTGGTAGAGGTGCTACATGTTTTGTAATGTTCCGATCGTAGAGAAGGATAGCGACCCAATTAGTGTGCCTCTATTAATTATACTTATTTTTAAAGCGAAATGAATATTGACAAAAAAAGATATTAAATTTTTCACTAAAATCAGTTAATATATACATATCTTATACATCTCTTTTTTAATTTATTATGCTTTGAAAATAAGTACAATTAATATAGGAACAGTAATTGCCACCTGCACAGTAATTGGGTCCCTTTCCATAGCGATTGAAAAAGAATAAGGTTCGACGCTTCGACTGCTTGCTTCTCTTTCTTTTCCGTTCGCCGTCTTCTTTCACGCCCGCAACTTTAATCGCTTATTACGCGAGTAATTATAATCGTAAAACTGATTGGAAGTCGATTTACACAAGTCAAAGGGCAGCCAATTCCTTGTGGAAGTCGAAAGCTTTATACTCCAAATGCCGGCGATTTTTTAATTTTCACCATTCCCAATTTTTATAGATTCCTTTCATTTTGTGGCAAACTTGGGCGTCGGGTTTTTTTTAACGTTCTGATTGAACCATCGCCGAATCACTGTTTTGCATACAATTTTTGTTAAATTTATAGAATATTGTATTAGAAGATATATTCCGTATAACATTCTGTAATGAAGTTCGCTTTACTCTTTATAAAACTCGAGCATCGCAAATGTCTTTTTTCGTGAAATATTTTTGTGGTTCGTTTTTCTTATTCCAGTTCGAACTATAACCGCGCCATATACAGATACAGAATCGTTTGATTTTTTAGTTGCATACGTCTGAAACAGTCGCTAAACTGTCAGTCACGTAGAACAATTTTTTGGTTTTCAAAAAACTGGTACCATCTGCGATTAAATCAATATTCTTCTTTACAAAAAAAAAAGAAGCATCGCATGCTTCTAACATACACCCATTTTAAAAAGTCTATAAAGCTTGAAAACAATATGTTCAACAATTTCCCATTAATTTATTCTTTCGAAACTCGTTTGCTTGTCGGTGCATAATACTTGGACACTTGGCAAATAATATATACATTGAAAACACATTCTCAGGTTGCACTTAACCTTTAGTTCGTACGGTGACATTTTAACAATTACAAACGCGATAGCATTCAATTAAAGTTCAGAATTTGAAACAGAATTAGTATTTGTATAGCACATTTTCTAATAGCTTAGCATTCAGAGCATCAACAATCGAAACCGTTACGGGTCGTCAGGGACCCAACGATGCCGACTAGGGGTTAAAATTGTAATGGAATAGGGAACATATTTTCCAACAGGTTTTAATACTTCGGTATAGTTAGTTCACGAGACCGACACGCGACTTAGTAAGGTTAAACGGTCGTAATTTTGTTCGATTCAATTGTTGCACCTTGGCTCGCGATTTCCTGTGTGTTCAGGTGGTCACATTGAAACGAGCTGCAACGGAACGGAATAAATGCGGCGGGTTCGATCGGGCCTGGTTCCCTCTGTCTAAGGCAGCGAAATCGCCCACTTACATGAAATATACGGCCTGGCAATATTTTAAGATCTCCGGGCGTAATAATACTATCGTAGTTCCTAGGGCGTTACAGCTGGTACGGCGAACAAACCATAAAAATTCAACGAACGAGATCGTTCCCCGACGGTGTGGAACGTTATATGGAAGAAGTTAAGCACTGCGCCTATACCTAATCTACCCTTATCTTCGCCAGCAGATTCGAGAACACTCTTATTCCGCAAAATGGCTTTACTGTAAACCATTCGTCGGGGAATTGTTCCGCGGTGCCCGAATAATCTCATCCAACCTCTACAACCTGCCATGCTAATTCACGACGGAGCTATACGCATAAATACCGAGGCTTCCGCGTTCCGGATCGCTTCATTACGACAAACGTCCATTGCCGATGGCAAATATTTGAACGGTCACAACACTCGCAGCTCTCGATTGGACGTGTGGGGCCAGTATGAACATAATAGGCTCCGTTAAGTAAAACTGTTTCAAGCTTGGACCCTAGAATTTCTTTAGGGGGACGTTCGTATAAGTAAACTGCGGATCTTTATGTAAAATAAACATTTTCAGAAGGTATAGTAGAAAACAGGAATTAATTAAGACGATATTTGGTTAAACTTTACCTCGGGAAACCAGAAATTTTAAACTTCTTTCATTCATTCCTGTAGATTTTGGCGAGGTAATGCCGAAAATCCAGGTTTTAATCATAGGAGATGAGTCGTTCAAAAGATATGCCTGTGAAAAGATGTGCGATTTCCAGCGTTCTTGGCAGGTAAGGGCGCCGCCATGTTGGTATGTACTCAGCGTCGCGCGTCGTCTAACGAGCGGAGCCACTAGATGGCAGTACGAGCAGACGGTGACATTACTCACGAACCTAACCCGGACCAACCTTTTCGTGGCTCCGCTCATTGGACAATAGCCGAGCATATACCAATATGGCGGCGCCCTTACCTGTCAAAAACGCTGGAAATCGCACATCTTTACGCACGCATAACTTTTGAACTAGTGAATTCCTAGCATCAAAACTTGTATTTTCGGTATATTCCCGCCAAAATCTACAGGATTACATAAAAAAAGTTAAAAATTTCTGGTTTCCTCAGGTAAAGTTTGGCCCAGTATTTCTTCTTTTAATAAGTTTAGTAAATGTAAGAGAATGGAACAATATTCTTAAATTCTTCCAATATCTTACATGTATAGTAATAGTAATACTAATAGTAATAGTAGTAGTAGTAGTGATAGTATGTACTTATTATATATATTGTAATTTTATATACATATGCAAGGTGTTATATACATATGCAATTTAAAATAACTTTCTCCGTTGCAACAATGTTCTTCGCGGTTTCGTTACGGAGTTACTCAGGAAAAATGCGGGCCAATCAGAGCGCAGTAATGGTGGACGGATTGCGACTCGGCCAATGCCAGCGCGCGCCACTGTATATATTATTTTCAATTTATTGGAATCATTGAAGAAAGGAAGACACTTTTTAATATATTTCCTGCTTTTCGTAATTAAAATAATTTTTATTTTGCATAAAGATCCGCAGTCTAGTAATATAAGCCCGGAATGATTGGAGTAGACTCAATTACGACGATCGGTATTATCTCAGATTGTTTCTATTAAATATCAGGCAATATTTCCTTGAAATATCCTATTAAACTGGTTTCAAGTTCCAAGCAAAGTCAACAGTGTGTTCATGTCTGTATAACTATAGTTTCAAGATACTTGAATGCAACCAATCCGGCTAATGCAGGCGAGGCTTGAGCGAAAAAGAGAAAATAATAGACAATGCAGACCACTCATTTATAATCGGTGTTCCCTTGTTTCTCTTCTCTAAGCGGATTAACTTCAATAAAGGGGTTTTCAAGTTCTTTGTTCGCGAAACAAGTGATCAAATATTTTCAGGTATTAAGCTACAGAGAATAAAAAAAAAAAAGGCTGCACCATAGTCTCGATTTAACGTCGCATGTTTTCAAGAGTATCAGAAATTTCTGTATTCGCGAACTTTATTCGTACAGGACTTTGTTTTCGAGAAAAGTCTACGCGTCTGTTCATGACCTGGCGATTCTACTTCTTACAAATGTTAAACACGCGAACTTGGCGAATTTTCTCGAGAACACGGGCTCGTATGAAAAAATTTTATTTTATATTTTACACTTATTTTTTTACGTCACCCCCTTTTCGGTTGTTCCACCGTCTTCTGGACGACACACGACGCTGGCAAGACCCGTGTTGTTGACATATATCGAGAATTCACTGTAATTGCAGAAGCATTGGAAGATTTCGCGCGAAACTATGCCCTGGTCAGTGATTGCTTGTGTATTGTCACGGCTTGTAAAATGACAGAAAGCGTTCTAGAAGGGCTGCCGATAGTCGACAGAGGGGTCATCCGTGGGCACAGAATATTTTCGCGAATTAGATAGGAATTTGATAAGGAGAAGGATCTCAGATCCAGGCGGCTCTGACGGAGATGCCGACACGCATACCGGTGGCTCATTTGTCCAGGAGAAAATCGTTAGCATCATTGGAATTTCCAAAGAGTTTTGGCCGGAGCGTTCTCGTTCGACCTCCTACGTCGCTCGTAAAACTCATAATCGGGACATTCTCATTCTTTAACCATCCCCCGAGGGTCATTTCTAACCCTACGTGTAAAGAAAGTTTAACAACTTTCTCCTTGAAAATTCTCCTCTACTTTTTCATGAATGTCCAACCGGGGTCGCGCAGCCTCTGCGCAAGTGTGCCTTCATTAGCATACAATTATTTCCTAAATACTATACAGTCGAGTCCGAACGCAAGTTGGTTTACGATTAGTGCATGCAGGCAAATGAATATTGTCTTTAATCTCTGATAATGGTAATACAGCAAAATCTTGACCTAAGCCCGATCCTCGGGTCCGTGCTGTGACATAGATCGTGTAGGGCTGTTATTTTCTTGTGAAAAGGACAGCACTTGTAAACACGAATCTGGCGGCCATAGGAGCACTACATACCGTTAATGAAACCACTAAGTTTACTCGATATATGTCCAAAACACGGGTATAGCCACGGACATATATCGTCCAGGAGATACCATTCTTTGATCCTTAGGGTACCGTGTTATTTTGAATCTATCAAACATATTCAGAAAGAAAATAGATTTCTATATCGCTCCAGGAAATGTTTATTTTCCATAAAGATCCGCTTGTCTGTTGACGATAGTGACAATTGTGGAAATTGTGGTTGATGACTAGAGATAACCGAGACACTCCATCGTTGACAGCTTTTCGATTGTTTCGGAGTCGCGTGGTTGGTCGCGACGAACTTACACGTGTAACCGGTCGCAATAAATTCCCACTTACGTGGAGCGCGTTATTGTAATTTCGCCGCAAATGCGGTCGCGGATTTGGAGATCCAATTGCGAGCGGTCCCTCCTTTCCCCCGCGACACGTCGATACGAATAATCGGATTTTCCATGGTTTTCAGTCGCGTTCGTGCTTGCCGGAAGTACGGCCCGCGATATGTCCCGGTGATGACAGTACTGTTCCCATTCCGCGCCACAAACCGAGCAGAAGCATGATTACAGAACGCAACAATCGTTCGAGACCGTGGTGAGGTGAGCATCTCGGTCGCAAACAATAAAATACACAGCGCGAATAGGTGCGCGGTGCAGACTGCGAAGCCCGATGCTACTTCGCGGCGGAGAAAATAATGACGTAAGACCGATTTATACAATTCGCTCAGACACAGAACAGTTCAGTGTAATAATTAGATTGCGGATCTTTATGCAAAATAAACATTTTTTACCCGAATTGCAACGTACTGAAGTCAAATAATTTTCTTTCTTATTACGTTCAGCAGACTGAAAATAATACAATAGCAGGTTTAAATTTTTCTAATATTCTTGCTAGTTAAAATTACACCTACTAATTTTTGTCATAAAGTCTAGTAATAATACTTTGACAATACTTTGTCTGTTTAGTTTCCGGTACGTGTCTGTGCTGATGCGATCGGATACAGGGTGTCCCAAAAATAATGTACTTTCTTGAATGGAGTGATTCTTCAGTTCATTTGAAGTAACTTTTTCCTTTTGTTATTAAATGTCCTCCGCGGCTATGTTAAAGAGTTATTGACGAAACCGCGGAGAACATTTTCGCAAAGGAAAAAGTTACTCAAAATAACCTCAGTAATCGTCCTTTTCAAGGAAGTACAACATTTATGAAACACCCTGTATATTCAAATATATTAAAGAATGTTTGAACGGGACCATTCCTTAATCATTTTTTTAGAATAACTATTGAGTACATGCAACTAGGCCTGTTCGGGATGTAAACAGTTAGTCTTGAAGTACAAGTGTTTTTTTTTTTTAGTTAAATTTTTCTCATTATGTATCCCGAAATGCTCTACTAACTATATTTAGGTGAACAAAATTGATCCAGTAGAGTATTCTGTGAAACTGTCGCGATAAAAGCACTTGCGATTCAATTCCGCCGTGAAATGTGCAATAAACAATTCACAGCTCCCGTTTAGAGAACCGTGACGGGAACAATGAAGTGTATATTCACCCCTGAAACGAGCGGAATCACGAGTTTAGTGTTTACGATAGGGGGGTGGGGGGCAGGCAAACCCTTAAACGGGGTGACATTCAATAGCTTAATTGTTCAACGACTCCCATTGTGTATAAGAAAAACATTCTTTGTTTGTCGACTTCAGATTCGAAAGAATATACCAGTGCAGTGCAGTTTCCGATTTCGTGTGGAGTAACATTACACTCGCTGGATTAATCAATAAGCAAAGTGAGGACGTGTTTAAGGCATCGGGGGAAGATGGGACCCATAGATATAGTGGGTCCCATATTGCTAAGTGTTAATGAGCATGTGTGCGCGAGTGAAAAAACGGAAATCAGTAGCGAGCAGAACTCTAACTTTTGTTAAAAACACTTTCTACTTAAATGATTGAAAATGCCTATTCTGATCTTGTTGTACAAGGGGGGGGCCACAAAATCTTTTAACTGCTTCTATACTAACTGAAGGTTAATATATTTAAGAAGATTATAAGAAAATTCCTTATTAACTTCCTTTGGCTTTTTGAATTACTTGTGTAAAGTCACTATTTAGAAATTGCCACTCCCGACCTTCATCGAGAGATTAAAATGACAGTACTTTCTCGATATATGTCAAAAACGCGGGTCTCGCCAGCGACATATATCGTCCAGGAGATACTATTCTTTGATCCACGCTGAACGCTGAACACTGAAGACTCGCGAGCTTCGTGGCCCCTCGCGGAGTATACCCTGCGGTAGTGGGGACAGTTCTGCGACTTTTATCAGCCAGGTGTTTGCGACATATATCGAGAAAAGACTGTATACCTTGCAAAGTTGTGTGACATTTAGATTAAAATTATGTAATATTTTAGATTAAAATTTGCTGTAAATTTTATTTATGTGAAACTGTACATTTTTATAAAATCGGGAGTACACATGTTGGTTAGTATAATCTATCTCTCATGCAAAACTGTTTAGAAGCGCTCGGATTGGAGAAAGAAACGATCAATAATTTGTGGAATTACCGATGGTGTTCTATAGAAATTGACGAACGTGTGTGTGTGCACCTTTCAGAGTTAATGTTGATCGATGTTATTGAGAATTACGATCGAGTTCGATCCAACATGGTTTTGGTGAATTCTCGCTGGTCGAAACAGGGTAATAAAATATAGAGATAAATACACAGAGTGATAAAATATAGAAGAATAACTAGATCTTCAGCAAGTCAAGGAATAACAACGACACGAATATGTTTCTCGTAGCTATTTACAGTGAATTCCGCGACGTTTATCATCCAGACCTTGGCGACATATATCGAGAAAACACTGTATTCCCTAATATTATATGGAAAGATACAGTAAACATTTAGATAATATATATATGCATATACGTGTGTTGCAAAAACCAGATGTGATAAATAATTTACCCCAAAGAAATAGCCGCACGAGAAAATACTTTCGAAATAGTCCCTATCGCAGAACTGGGAAGGTAAAGCCAGCATCAGGGTTATGTTAGCGAAAACACGGTGATCGACACTTTTTACGAGGAACCTTCAATTTTTCGCGACACGAAGGAAGAATAGAGAAGGTGCGACGTCAGGGGAAAGGCAATTTATATCGGGCAAAGGGGTGCTCCTTTCGAGAACACGTGGACAAAAATGAAAAAGTCTCGAGACGAGAGCGGGACGGATAATTCCGTAAGGAGAACGAGCGACAATAGCAAGGACGCGAAATGAAAAACGATAACAAGGGTGGAATCGCGAGTTTCGAGTACCCTGAAAACTCTCGGCCTCGTCGCGGAACGCGCGAGAGCGACGCGAAGAGCAGATTTACGGTACCCGGGAGAACGGATGCATGCAAGTTAAGCAGACATGGAAGAATACCGGAAGGAGATCCATAGATCTTCGGGTGACGAGGAATCAATGGGGGAACGGGGGCAGTAAATAAAATATATCGACGCGAGCGCGGTGAACGCAAATTCCCCTGGAGTATTTCCGTGGCTCCCGCGTATCAGAGATTACGTGACGTGAAATATTAAACGCGAATCGGCAAACTGCTACGAAAAATCTTGTCCCGGTTCGCGTTGTACCCACGGAGCTCCCAAGGATACGAGAACAGTATGCACCGGTTCCACGACGCAAATCAGATTTTCTTCCTCGGTCTGGTCCTGTTCTATTTTAATACCACCGGTCGGAAGTGTAGAATCGAAATTGTTAACTTTATTACTGTTACGTTTATATGCAGCTACATGCATACGCTGACAGTCGCAAGTAATAGATATGAACCTGAAATATCTGGCATTTCCACTTATTCTACTCAGGGCTTTCAAAATTACCGGTTTTTGATTTCTTTAACTATGTGCTCCCACTTTGAAAAATCTGGAAAAATTATGTGTTAACAACCATAACGAGATGCTAAAAATGGGAAAATATAAACTTAGTATTTTATAACTTCTACGAGAAATGGGAATTTCGAGATTTGTTTTATTTTTTAAAATTCGGTTTCGACGCTAAACATTTTGAAAAATTTCATAGATGTGCATTCTAATAGCTACAATGTGCCTGATTTGTTTTCAGAATTTTCAATTGAA
Organism: Halictus rubicundus; assembly: GCF_050948215.1. Classification (NCBI taxonomy): domain Eukaryota; kingdom Metazoa; phylum Arthropoda; class Insecta; order Hymenoptera; family Halictidae; genus Halictus; species Halictus rubicundus. Next base: position 4,950,352 of record NC_135159.1, on the reverse strand, counting down.
CAGGATGAGAGAAATTACGGAAAAACCTGATTTTCTTCGTCACCCCATTACTACCCCCCCCCCCCTGTCGACATACAGGGTTGACAATTGCCATAAAGTATTTTCTTTGGATGGCCTATTGAATGGCCTATTGCAAATTCAATTCTGGTTTAGGGGCACTTTTGACCTCCTTATCTACCCTTTGTATAATCTTTTCCGAATAAACATATCAATTTTCCACTCTGTTCTTCAATATTAAAAAAAAATTCAGTCCGAGGATGTGAAACGAATTCTGGCGTTTGTAAGCTTATGCAATTTCATAAACAACGTACGCTGCAAGAAGTATTGTTCTTTTCACGTATAATAGCTTCCTTATTTTCAATACAAATATCAAAAGTTTTATTTGTTCGAAATTTATATTTGAGTACATTATTCACATATTTAAATATGTGTATAGAAAAATAAATTAACACTTCACCAGGAAAATAAATAGAATTTTCATAGAATATTATTCAAAATAGATTTTCTGCAAATTCGCCTGTCCAATCAAATTTATTAATTTAAACGACTGTGATATTTGACCAGGAAAATGAACAAAATTTTCGTAGTATATTATTCAAAATAGATTTTCTGCAAATTCGCCTGTACAGTTAAATTTACTAATTTATACGACTCTGAGGAAAATGAACAAAATTTTCGTAGTATATTATTCAAAATAGGTTTTCTGCAAATTTGTCTGTATAGTTACAAATTCATTAATTTACACGACTCTCCTACCTCCCTTCCTATTTTTCGGACATATAGTTCTCCAACACGAGTATTAGCAACTAAAAATACACGACAAAATTTTTAGGGAAACTGCGTCACAACAAAGTTTAATTAAAATCGGTAATTGCCACACTGGTACATGTTTCTTCATTAGTGCCATTCTAAAAGCGATTTCCAATCTAACGTTCTTCTAATTAGTCATTTTAACACAAAGACAAGAAATAATTTCAAATTCAGTTACAAGAGTAATGTTCAATAAACGAAAATTCATTCTTCGAACTAATCGCGATTTTTTAATAATTTACAACGAAAGACGATACATTTTCGACGACAGACTGCGGAGTCGCGTAATTCGAATTTAATTACGAAGAACGAAAGGGTCTCTGATCCAACGAGTGTTTCATCATTCAGGACCCGCCTTAATTTCCTTTTTCTCTTTTTCTTTTTTTGCAAGACCAGATATACGGTGGTCCTTTTCATCTTAACCGACCTCGCGGATTCCCGCTTTTCAACGCGAATGAATGACGTATGAATGCTAACTACCCGAGCATTCTGCAATTAATATCAGAGTTTCCCGGCGTTTATCTCGTGGAGAGGCGAAGCGGCGGCGGTTGCGGCTGCGGAGGGTTTCTTCTAACCGGGGTCAACTTCAAACACGACTTTTCGAGTTCGGCCGTCGAAAAAACGCACCGCCGATCGGAACGATGCGGTCGGCGGGGATTATTCCGCGGAGCCGGGGCGGACGTCGCGTCGCGCGTCGGCGAGCGAGGATGTGTAAACGTCAGGCACACGCATGATTTATGACACGCGCGGAACCAACGAGAATGGTTACGCCGGAATGCCGCGGAGTCTGAAAATGAAAATGGTCGGATGACGCGTCCGTAAAATTGCTTCGGATGCATTTACTACGTGACGGGAATGAAAGCGGGCAGCCGGTTGCTTCTCGCTTCTTTTCCGCGGGACTCCGCGGAAGAGCAAAGCAACTGGAAATCGACTTTGCGGTGCGCGGCAATTGTGTAACACAGTAAGAAGATCCATCGTGCGAATGGACAGCAACGACAAAAAAAAAAAAAACAATTGAGGAAGTACTCCTGAAGCATTCATAACCGGCGGAATTTTCAAAAATGCCTACTTGTTCCGAAACGACGAAATACAGTGATTTCTCTATATATGTCGCCAAGGCCTGGATGATAAACGTCGCGGAATTATCCCCACTACCGCAACCACTACCGCGAGAGGCCTCAGACGCCGAGAAGTGTAAACATAATACGCCTCGAGTGTGCTTCCTGGACGATACTTGTCGCTGGCAAGACCCGTGTTGTTGACATATATCGAGAATTCACTGTAGCCTCTCCGTAACTGTCGCATCGTTGGGTCTGCCGAGCGACAGTTCTAGTAGAGATGATACATTCTTTGTCGTGTGCCGAAAGTACAGAAGAACAGCGGTTGGAAGAGAAAGTGGGACTGAAGGTCGTTCGGCAAATGTTTAAATTAAAAAATCGAAATGCCTTGTTTTTAGTTTCTCGTCAATGAAAATTTTACCATCGTCTTGTTTTTCTGATTAAAATGACACCGAACTCGACATGGTTACGATCATAATTATTTATGTAGCAAGCGATTAAAGTTTCGGACTTGACATTTACAGTAGAAGAACGCATTTACCTTATGTCCCAAATTCCTATCCGATAAAAGTCCCAGAACTATCCCCACTGCTGTGGGGCATACAGGGTAGACCTAGGTCGCCGAGCAGTGTAAGGACGCGTGGATCAAAGAATAGTATCTCCTGGCCGATATATGTCCGTGGCTAGACCCGAGTTTTGGAAAATATATCGAGGAAACACTATGATTGTAATCGTAATTATATCGTGTTCGTGGTCATTTTAATTAGAAAAACGAGACGAATACGATGGTAAAAGTTTCATTTAAAAAAAATAAAAAATTATAAATTTTGCAATCTTTTGTTTCCCTTGCTGGCTCGGTCGTCGAGCGAGTTTGCCGCTTGACTGGTTTATAATATTTAAAAAGTGTATTGAGGAATAATATGTTCTTAAGACAAAAAGAAACGAAAGCTTGAACAATTTTTACATTTTAAATCCGAAACATTGTAGAAAGTCATTCTAATTTCGTTTTTACGTCACACCATAGTTCAAAGAATTCTACGAAAAGGTAATGTTATTATGTCAGGTATTATGCTGGGAACAATTTTCAAGAACAAAAAGCAATCGAATAACAGTCCATAACGATGATTAACCCTGTTCGATCCTCATCCACATAATTCTATCACCAAATACTTCTTATTGATTGGGTTTAATTAAATCTAACTCTCTCCCGCAGGAAGACTAATTGAATTACCGTGTTACGTTCCGAACAATTATTGTTTGGGGTTTCAAATCGTCGGTAACACCGTGGTTGATAATTCTAGTAATTGTGGGATCTCCCTAATTGATCACAGTGTTGCCTTTGACGATGTATAATATTTTAGTTTATTTCGCGTTGAATGTATTTAAGTAACGAATACCCTACTTGGAATCAACGCCGTCCGGAAACGTTTATATCTTAGATTTAGTATTTAGTTTAGGTATAGGCAGAGCTGACGGCGTCCCGTTCGTCACCTTGTTTATTGTTTCGCGTCCTCGCCAGTCGGGCCGTGGGCATTAAGCGGTTATCCCAACGGTCGAGGAGAGGCTAGTCGCGTGGTGTTGGGCGTGCGAACAAAGGGCTGTGCTCGGTAATTCTTTGCAATTGTGGGGTCACCCTAACTGAGCACACCGAGCGTTCGGCGCGGGTATAGTGACCGTCCTAGGTCCTTTTTGTTTACCGTAGCTTCGCCGTTCGACGACCGTTGGAGGAGAGTGCGTGAGCGAGAGGAATGTTGTGCGTGAGTGAGAAGAATGCGTAACGCGCGTGGTTGGGCTGTCGAACTAAGACCCAAATCTAATTGGTTAGGCGCGAAGGGAGGGGAGCCGGTCAGCGGGCCGAGCTAGCCGAAACCTAGCGAAGAATTGTCCTTCTTCGATGTACAAGCGCGAGGTGCGTGTCGTTAGAGCCGTAAACTCGTTAAGACAGAGTTCGTTCAGGGTTTTCTTTGTGTCGCCCGGGCGAAAGTCTGGGTTTCCGTTAATTAGTTATAGTTTCTTTTATTCTATTAGTCTTGCCGAGCCCGTGTGCTCGTAGTTGTTAAGTTCCAGTTTTAATATTGTATTTTTATTCGTAAAGTCTTAGTTTCCGCGCTAGTCTCTCTTTTGAGCGTTTGTAACGGTTTTCTCTTGTCTTCTAGTTACAGGTTGTATACCGAGAATTATTCTTTGTTCAGCGTTTTAATTGCGTTGTTTTGTTGTTACGGGAGGCTGTGATTTTGGTAAGCTATTTTGTTATCCGGTTATATTGTTATCATTTGTTATTTTTACTTGTCTTTTGAGAATATACATTTGTTACTGCGTGGTCACTCAATTAGTTGTGTCGATCCATAATATTCCTATCGAACCCGCGTTTCTTTAAATCCGGACAGCTTGTAGATCCCGCGCTCTCGGGTTAGATCGTGCTTTCTTCCGAGAGACCGCGTAGCCGTCACAGATTTTGGTGTCAGAAGTGGGATTACTGTTTGAAATTTTTCGCCATCATAAGAAACGGAAAATTTTGAAGAATATCTCGTTACAAATCCTGATTTTTCTTTATGAGATATTCTCGAAAGAGGATCTCTTTTAAAATTTCATTTACAAAGTTTTATTCCAAAATTTAGCTTAACATTAAATTCGTAACAGAATTTAGTATCGGAAATTAGTTTATTACAATTCGTTGTACAACCCCGTTTCTTGGAAATTTTTCTCTATACATTTTTATATAGAATTTCAAAATTTGCCCTTTGATTAGATATTATTCGTTACTGAATGAAAATTAGAGTTGGAATCTTATGGATTAATTATGATATTTTATCTTATTGACCGCAGTATTTTTTTTTTTTTTTATTTTTTTTTTATGAAATATTTTCAATAATTTCTTTGAGATACTAGTCGAGTGAATATGTATATATATATGTAGCTGTATGATTTAATAATCTATTTAATTCTTATTATTTATTTATTTATTGATCTATCGATTCATTTATTCATTTAATTAATTGTTTATTTATTTATTCATTCATTGATTTACTTATTCTTGTATATTTTCTTTTCTTTCTTTTTTCCTGAGTATATACACATATTTCTGAACTTATATTATGTTAATTGTTAAAATTGTTTTGCAAAAGTTCCAATAATTTTGGGTTCGAAAGATTGATTTGTTTTATTTATTGACAATCATTGATATTTTATGATTATATTATTTATTGTACTATTTATTATATTATTTATTTTGCTATTTATTATATTATTTATTGTGTTATTTATTTATCGATTATTGTGTTATTTATTTTATATTTATTGTGCTATTTATGATATTATCTATTGTTTTATCTGAGAATTTTATCATTACTGACTGTGCATTATCTTGGTAAAAATGCCGAATCCAGTATCTAACCCGGCATTAAAATCGAAATATTTTAATGATGCTACGTCTGAGGCGATGGCTGAGACTCTCGCGATGCAACAAGCAACCGCGTTGATACCGTATTTTGACGGAAGTAACATTTCAATTTCGGATTTTCTGATAGATATTCAAAATGCCGCGTTTTGCCTTCCGCAAACCTGTGAGAAAATGTTTATTCGCGCGGTGATTTCAAAATTGCGAGGGGAAGCTCGAGACTGTATATACGACCTATCGTTTGATTCAATTGACAATTTAATTAAACATTTAAAAAGACGTTTTTCTCAGGACAAATCACACGAATATTATCAGCAAGAGATATCAAAAATTCGTATGAAAAAGCATGAATCGGTGTATAGTTTTTACGATAGATTAAAAATCTTAATCGGTAAATTCCATAGTTCGATCAAGGATAAATACGTAGACGAGGCAGATAGCATAGTCGTTTATGCGAAAGCGACCGCGTTAAATTCGTTTATCCGCGGTTTGCCCGATGAGCTCGCGAGAGCGGTGGCTCAGAGAGATCCATCTACGTTAGAGAGCGCGCTAGAAATTGCTCTAAGAGTAGAAGATCAAATGAGTACGGGATTGATACCGTCTTACGATAATCGAAGGCGTATTGATCACTCGGAAAGTTATCCTCCGCGCGAATCACGTAGAGACAACTATAGGGAATTTCGGAACTACCCGCTTTATCGAGATCATCGGTCAAGATCGCCGAGTCCGCGAAGTTTTCACCACTTAGATCGCAAAATTACCGATATAATGATTTCGGATATTCAAAATTTCGTGAACCAGTAAATTCACACTGTCATTGTACGTGTAGAATTCCGCCGTGTTGTTCGTCCTATCGTACAGATGATAAACAAAATTGGTATTCAGAACGACCTCGAAATGACTATCGGTATAGAGATAATAGTAGATTCCAAACCCGGCAACAGTCACCTCAACCTTCAACTTCAAAACATTCAGATCAAACACATTACCAACCGACAATAGCTAGGTCTCGTTCACCTTCACCACATAACGTTCGTTTTCAAACACACAATAGTCAGAATTTAAACTCACAAACGACTCGCCGTGTAGACGCGACGGAGAGTCCAGCTTTAGGAACACAGCGTCAACCGTTAGTAAAAACATTAGAGAAGAACAGCCGGTAAATACAATAGAAATTAAACGTGATGCCCCAATAATAAAAATAATTTCATCAGATCTACGCACGGGAGCAGCACACTTTCTAATCGACACCGGTGCAGAAATAAACATTATAAAGTTAAATTCATTAAATGAGGAATTACGTGTGTCAATTGACGAATCGGTTATAATGTCGGGAATAACTACCGAAAAGGTAAAGACGATAGGTACAGTCATGGTTAAGTTGCGAAATAGACCGGTGAAATTTCATGTAGTAGGGAAAACATTTCCACTACAATGCGATGGTATACTAGGTAGAGAATACCTTCGTAATGAACAAGCAGAAATTTCATTTACAAATAATACGATTGTAACCATGAGCGACCCAATTCGACCGATTCCATTTGTAGACGGAAACGCATTGGAAAATCCGAAACGTAAGAATTTAAAACCGCGTATATTAACAATAAAAGCTAGAAGTCGACAAGCGATCGCCATAGACGTAGTAAATGAAAATCTGGAGGAAGGATATTTACCAAGATTGCAATGTAAGGATGGATTATATATTGGCGAAGCAGCCGTATCGGTCAACGATTGCGGCGTGTGCCATGTCCTAGCTATAAATTCTCTAGATGAAGACGTGCAAATAGAGATTCCACCTCAGGAATTGATTCCTTTCGAATTGCATAATTTTCCCGAAGAACAGGAATACTTCGAGACAGATTCAGATAAAGAAATGCCAGAAACCACTGACAGAGTCACAGAAATAGTGAATAGATTACATCTAGACCACTTAAGCGTAGAAGAAAAAGATCATGTAATAGATATCGTTGAAGAATTTCCTTATATTTTCCACCTACCTACTGATAAATTGCCTGTAACTTCTTGTATTAAACACCACATTCACACAACAGATGACATTCCTATTAACACTAGACAATACAGATTTCCAATAGTTCATAAACAAGAAATAGATAAACAAATTGCAAAAAGATTAGAAGACGGAATTATTATGCCATCTAAATCACCATATAACTCTCCATTATGGATAGTTCCGAAAAAACCCGATTCAAAAGGCAATCCTAGATGGAGGATGGTGGTAGATTTTAGGAAATTAAATGAGAAAACGATAGGAGACGCTTATCCGTTACCAAATATTTCTGAGATTCTGGACCATTTGGGTCAAGCCCAATATTTTTCAACCTTCGATTTAGCCAGTGGTTTCCAGCAAATTGAAATGAATGAAAAAGATAGGTCTAAAACAGCCTTTACAACACCTAATGGGCATTACGAATTTGTGCGAATGCCCGAAGGCTTAAAAAATGCACCAGCAACCTTTCAAAGGTTAATGGATCAATTACTGAGAGGATTACAAGGAATCGAGGTATTCGTATATCTAGATGACATAGTCGTGTATGCGAAAAATTTAAAAGAACATGAGAAGAAAGTTAGACGTTTATTTTCGCGATTGGCAGATGCAAACCTAACACTACAGCCAGATAAATGCGAATTTTTGAAAACAGAAGTAGGTTATCTCGGGCATATCATTAGCAGAAAAGGCTTAAGGCCCGATCCAAAAAAGATAGTAGCCGTTAAACATTTTCCGCGTCCCAAAAACCCGAAAAATATTAAACAATTTTTGGGATTAGCCGGCTATTACCGTAGATTTATTAAAGATTTTGCAGCAAAGGCTAAACCGTTGACAGAACAATTAAAGAAAAATGCGAAATTCGTTTGGGGTAAACCACAGAAGGAAAGTTTTAAGAAACTACGCAAAGCATTATGCCAGAATCCGATTTTGCAATATCCAGATTTTCAAAAACCTTTCACATTGACAACTGACGCTTCGGATACAGCCATAGGCGCAGTCCTTAGCCAGGAAGTCAATGGGAACGATCTGCCAGTAGCATATTTATCTCGTACATTAACAAAACCAGAACAAAACTATTTTACTACTGAAAAAGAGTGTTTAGCTGTGTTATATGCAATTATCCATTTTAGACCTTATTTATATGGACGGAAGTTCACATTAGTTAGCGATCACGAGCCATTACGGTGGATAGATTCTATAAAGGACCCAGGACAGAGATTGGTTCGTTGGAGACTGAAATTGAGGGACTACGAATACGATTTTGTTCATAAAGCAGGGAAGTTAAACACCAATGCTGATGCATTATCCCGAAACCCAGTAGTAGTCAACGAATTAGTCTCATCTGATGATTTTTCACTGTCGTCATCATCAGATATCGACGATGAAGGACCATCAGCTAAACGGGTACTTCCTTTAACAGAATCAACACCGGAAATAGGAAAGCGAGGCCGTGGTAGACCGAAAGGCTCTAAAACAACTAGAGTTAGGTTTAGAACTCCCGATCCAGAATCCATAGCAACAAGAACAAGATCTAAACAATCAGAAAATGCACAACAACAGATTGACTATGACAGCACTGATACGGACATATACAGTGACACGACAGACGACAGACTGACAGACACACCGATACTTCGACGACGTAGAAGTGTTTTGCCGGGTCTGGAGCCTAATTCAAAGCAATTGTGGGGTAACCCTAAGGCTTCAAGTCCGAATGACACCTCGTCGAGCGATGAGTCGGAATCAGAAGTAGACAACAATATTTCAATAGATTTGCCAGAAATACTAGACAGTGACGACACAGACGATACCTTCTTAACACCGAATAAAACACAACAAACACTTACAGATTACTCATCAGAAGATACAACCATTCTTGAACAAACACACAATCGCACACAGTCAGATAATGATGACATAGACAACCAGAGTTTATACAATAGATTAGGAAACCTAATACGTGGACCGAATTCTAAGGAGGGAGATACACGTATGGCCACACATTCATCTAACATTCAAATAAAAGAAACAATAGTACCAGAACCAGCTTTACCACAGTTCAATAGTAAAAACATTAGCAACACCCGAGAAAATTTGACATACAGACCAGGAAATTATGTGCATTTTATTTCAACAGATTGTAAATTGGCTGCACCATTAAATAGACTATTGGTAGATCTAGGAATATTAAACACGGAGTTCCTTAAAAGTAATAGATTAAAAATAGGTCAGATTCTGGTTAGCAAAAAAGGAAAGCACGTGATATTCAGCGTAGTAATTAAAAAGAATTATTTTGACGAACCAACAATAGAAAACTTGGAGATAGCATTAGAAAACTTAAAACATAAACTGTCACAGTTAAATTTAAATTCATTCCGGATATCGCAAACGGATGAAATGCTAGGGAAAGTACCGCAAAACAAGTTAAAGCGCATATTAGCAGATATTTTAGACGAAAGCGAAATAACAGCAACCATTTGTCAGGGAAACATCCAAATACCACCTAAGGAATATAGGGAACAAATAATGACTGAAATGCATTCGAGCCTAATAGGAGGACACAAGGGTGTCACTAAAACCTACAATAGAATTAGGGAGAGATTTTATTGGCCGAACATGCGCGAAGAAATAAAACGATTTATTCGTTCGTGCGATAGTTGCCAAAATAAAAAGTTGGTCCGTTCCAAAACACGCGAGCCCATGTTGATAACGGATACTTCCGCAGAGCCGTTTGAGAGAGTAGCGTTGGATACAGTAGGACCATTACCAACAACTCCCAATGGAAATAGGCATATATTAACAATGCAAGATAATTTAACAAAATACTGTATAGCAGTTCCCGTTCCTGACATTAGAGCTGAGACAATCGCGCACGCTTTAACGAACCATTTGATATTACAATATGGTACTCCTAGAGCAATATTGACAGACAGAGGAACAAGTTTTCTGAATAAGGTTATTCAAAAATTGACGAGGATTTTCAAAATCCGACATTTTATGACGTCTGGTTATAGACCACAAACGAATGGAGCATTAGAGAGAAGTCATATAGTATTAACAGAATATATTAGCCACTATGTAGATAAATATGACGATTGGGATAGGCTAGTACCGTTTGCAATGTTTTCGTACAACACTTCGGTACATGAAGCGACCAATTTCACACCTTATGAATTAGTGTTTGGAAAGGTTGCTCGTTGTCCGAGTTCGTTCCCAGAGGACGAAAGACGGCCTACATATAATACTTATCTTTCTGATCTAATTGTTCGATTAAACGAGATGCATACAATAGCGGCAAAGAATCAGAATGAAGCCAAAGAAAGATCTAAAGGTTACTACGATAAGAAGGCGCGACCGTTCCGTGGGAAAATAGGGGACATGGTACGCGTCATAATCGAACCGCGAGCTGGAAAATTCAGCGATCGTTATCGGGGACCATATAAAATTGTTGGAATTTTAGCAAAAAACAATGTTATTTTAGAAGACGATAACGGAAAGCAATTTACCAAACACATAGATAAATTAAAGTTATAAACTGATTAACGCTGAAAGAGAGAAACACGTTAATGTTTAAAGATCTATTATTGTTCACTTTTCAAATTTTAACGAATGAGACGCATTAACGCAGCCGGCGCTTGTGCAACGATGGGCCCGACTGGCGAATTGCGTTAGCATTTTAAGCAAACATTAATAATTATTGTAATAAGTTACAGACCAACTTAGGTTAAGCTACATCCTCGGATGGGTACAACCAATTGTAAGGTTAAATAAACCAGACTGTGGACATAACTGACGTGTGACATAAACAACTACTCATTGCGATGCGATGTGGATGCGAACCGCTGCCATTTGGCGCGAGGAAACATTATTATTTATATGTTGTGTTGTCTCCTATAGTATTTACACGTACTTACACCAACATTGTAACCATAGGATTATATTGATAACTATGGAGCCACAACCAGGGTGCAGCTCAGGGACAGCAGGAGAAGAAAGGAGGTTGCTGATACTGAGACTGGCTAACTATACTAAGAAGGAGGATTTGATGAAAGTCTTCCGACCACATGGGGCAGAGCATGCGGTAGTCCTGAGGAAGCCCACAGGCAATCAGGCATTTCTGACCTTCGGAAACCCGGAACAGGCCAAGAAGCTGGTGGGACAGGATTTTGTCATACACAAAAGAAAGCTGAGGATCCGACCTGCGGACCCATGGCACGAGGCAAAGCTCATAGCGCCACGACCATCAGCAGATCCATTTCCGGGCCTAGATTTAACGGACAAGATACCCTTACCGTTGGATTGTATAGCAAAAATAGCGTCGTATTTACAATTTCAAGACAGGGCCGCGCTAGAGTTAGTATCAACAAGGTGGCGAGAGGGGACCCTTGCGTCATATAGCTCGATTAAGCGTTTAGATATAACGGATTGGCGTTGGCCGCACGGTTGGCATGGGAAGACGGTTAGTATGAGCGCCTTACGTTGGTTGCTGCGTAGTACAGCGCAGCATATAACGGTAATAATGGTTAATGATGAGAGCATCTCGAGATTGTTACAACCGCAAATATTAGCTATATTAGTGAAAGAGTGTCCAAACCTTTTACACTTAGATTTTACGGCGTCAACCGTGCGGCCATCGGCAATTAGAAATCTGGTGGAGGTTGCGAGTAAATTAGAGAGTATCACGTTAGGAAAATCGCAACCGCCAGTAGAGCCCGAATTAGCGCAGGTGTTCGAAAGAGCTAAAGGGTTGAAGTCACTTGAACTCTCCGGGACGGTATTAGGTGGAAAAGCATTCCGTCATTTGAATCCGGGACTAAGTCATTTTAAATTAGACCGTTGTATTGGAATTACAGCAGAATACTTGATAGATACGATAAAAACATTACAGAATTTGATTTCCTTAGAGTTGACATTGCTACAGACACTGACGGACGATACGATACTCACTACATTATGTAACAATAGAGGCCTGCAACAATCTTTAAAAATCCTTAAGATCCATGCGCTGACCTTCGCCGAAGCCCAGTTGCACCCGAATGAAATGGACATTCAGCTTCATATGGAAGAAGGAGAATTCGTGGAAATAGACCTAGGGCCAGTAAATCCGGCATTGCCCATATTTCGTGTAATGCGAGAGATCGTCCACCTATCACTAACTTTTTGCGGTTGGGTGACGGTGTACACGGTACGCGTAATCAGCGCAAACCTCTCACGAATCACACACTTAAATTTAAGTGGGTGTACCAATATAAGAGGAGAGGCTGCCCTCGATTCATTAATAAATCTAGAGGAATTAGAGGTCCTGGAAATTAATAATTTATATCCAGAAGTGCCAGGGTACGCGTTGGGGTCACTAAAAGGACTAAAGGAGGTGCATTGCAGGTCAAATCCATTAATCAGTAGCGAAGACATTTGTAGAGTGATTAGGAACTGCCCGTATATAGGAATCATTGATGTGGAAGGCTGTAAGAAAATAGATAGGGTAGTATTAACATGTGCATACAATACAGTAAGAGCATCGGATAGAGTACAGACACTGCGTATGTTTATGGCGGATACTGCAGTTAGCAGGTATACGAAATATAAGAAGAACGCTCGCGTCCAGGTCTTTTTCGACCGCCGTTTTGAACCACTATTTCCTTAAAGTAAGCTCCGGTTAGGCACAAAAATGTATAGTTGTATGTTACATCATCGAGGACGACGATGACTTTAAGGAGGGAGGACTGTTACGTTCCGAACAATTATTGTTTGGGGTTTCAAATCGTCGGTAACACCGTGGTTGATAATTCTAGTAATTGTGGGATCTCCCTAATTGATCACAGTGTTGCCTTTGACGATGTATAATATTTTAGTTTATTTCGCGTTGAATGTATTTAAGTAACGAATACCCTACTTGGAATCAACGCCGTCCGGAAACGTTTATATCTTAGATTTAGTATTTAGTTTAGGTATAGGCAGAGCTGACGGCGTCCCGTTCGTCACCTTGTTTATTGTTTCGCGTCCTCGCCAGTCGGGCCGTGGGCATTAAGCGGTTATCCCAACGGTCGAGGAGAGGCTAGTCGCGTGGTGTTGGGCGTGCGAACAAAGGGCTGTGCTCGGTAATTCTTTGCAATTGTGGGGTCACCCTAACTGAGCACACCGAGCGTTCGGCGCGGGTATAGTGACCGTCCTAGGTCCTTTTTGTTTACCGTAGCTTCGCCGTTCGACGACCGTTGGAGGAGAGTGCGTGAGCGAGAGGAATGTTGTGCGTGAGTGAGAAGAATGCGTAACGCGCGTGGTTGGGCTGTCGAACTAAGACCCAAATCTAATTGGTTAGGCGCGAAGGGAGGGGAGCCGGTCAGCGGGCCGAGCTAGCCGAAACCTAGCGAAGAATTGTCCTTCTTCGATGTACAAGCGCGAGGTGCGTGTCGTTAGAGCCGTAAACTCGTTAAGACAGAGTTCGTTCAGGGTTTTCTTTGTGTCGCCCGGGCGAAAGTCTGGGTTTCCGTTAATTAGTTATAGTTTCTTTTATTCTATTAGTCTTGCCGAGCCCGTGTGCTCGTAGTTGTTAAGTTCCAGTTTTAATATTGTATTTTTATTCGTAAAGTCTTAGTTTCCGCGCTAGTCTCTCTTTTGAGCGTTTGTAACGGTTTTCTCTTGTCTTCTAGTTACAGGTTGTATACCGAGAATTATTCTTTGTTCAGCGTTTTAATTGCGTTGTTTTGTTGTTACGGGAGGCTGTGATTTTGGTAAGCTATTTTGTTATCCGGTTATATTGTTATCATTTGTTATTTTTACTTGTCTTTTGAGAATATACATTTGTTACTGCGTGGTCACTCAATTAGTTGTGTCGATCCATAATATTCCTATCGAACCCGCGTTTCTTTAAATCCGGACAGCTTGTAGATCCCGCGCTCTCGGGTTAGATCGTGCTTTCTTCCGAGAGACCGCGTAGCCGTCACAACCGCAAGACAATTTCTTCAGCAATCGATCGGGGGTGTTACTGGATGATATCTACTTTCACTTCAGACATTATCAGCACCTTGTAAGTATACAAATACTACTGATGATGATACAATCTGATTGGAATTTAAAAAAAAATACCTCGTTTGACATCTTTAGGCTATTAAGCTATTATTAGGCGTTTTAAATCTGGAAAATAACTTCCATTTCTGGAAATTGCACTAGTTTATATTGTAGTACATTTTGCCGCGTTTACTTTGCACAATGGAGAACTGTATTCGAGATATGAAAACAATTGGACGTTGAAATTTACGAATGTAAATTGTAGCGATTGACGTATGTAAATTGTAATGATTGACGTACGAAAATTGTAATAATTGACGTCTACAGCACGGTAACACTGCATGCCAAATATAAAGAAAAGTTTAACTACGTTTTTCCAGACAGTCAGCACAAAATCTGGAAAATCGTTCTAAAAGTATGGTTGAAAAGCATACAATGCCATTTCGTACAAAATGCCAGGAGCGAACGTTCGAGATAAATTCTTAAAAAAAGATAAAAAATACTTTCAATGAAAAGAGATCATATTTCTCATGTTAGAAATTCTATTGTTTTATAAGAACAGCTTTTCAATATGTAGCAAACGATTTATTTGTTCGAAACACGTCCTTGCATTTTGTGGCATTATCATATTTTCAGGAATACTTCGATACTTTCATTCATTAGTTCATAATTTTCACTTGAAAGGCCTATTTTGAAGCTGGAAGGGGCAACTAACTTCAATGATTTAAATATTATAATAGATTTCGCCATTTCCGAGTTGGAGGATTATGCGAATGAAACCGTGCTACACATATTGTCTGTATTTTTTAATACGAGTGATAAAATCGATCGCCATTACAATCGTTCCAGTGTTGCGAGTGTAGTCTTTTATGTGCCTGTACGCTCTTTGAAGAATTAATTTTCCAACGAACAGGCAAATCCTGCGGGTCGTGTAGTCTGTTCAATCGTCGAACGCGAGTCCATCGAATCTTTTTATGGGGATCATTCGAGATACATTGTCTACGCGATAACCTCGAAAAACATAGTGAATCCAGCAGGCATCCAGAGAAAACCAGGAGAACCAAAGTTGCCCGAGTCGAGGGATCGTGATCAACGAAAAAGGAAACATTCGGTAGATATCCTCTTTCAGGAGATAGTCCTCGACGTCTCCGCCGGAACCATCGCGAACTTGACGGAAAGATAAAAGAGGTAAAAATGCCAGAAACATATCAGAGCAGCGTGACGTGCATTTTTAAATCCAATTAGAACGGTAACGTCGTAATGGAACGTCGTCCATGCACGAAACGACTCAGCATCCCAGGGGAAGCAAGTTTTTTCACAGAGAGAAGCAATTTCCCCAAACACCGCCGCTCCCTTAAGCAGCTTTGCTCTCATCGTGTGTAATGGAGGAAGCATAATGTCTCCATCAACGATTTCCCATTATGCTTGTCACGCGGGCTTCTTTTCCGCCCTTCCTTCCTGTCCCGTCTCGGCCCGGCCCGGCCCGTGTAGAGCGTAGAACAAAAGCAGAACGAACCGCTGCGCTGCCACGGTTCACCAAGTGTTTTTCTTCCGCCAGAAGTGTTCTTACCTTGAGGTATGTGTGACACCGTCGATCGACTGTGCCGAAGATCTCGTTAACCAAAAGAACGAACTTCCGAACCATCTACCTACTATCCACCTACAGGGTGTCCCAAAATTATATGTCGCAACCACTATACCATCATTCTGCACCTCTCGATAGGTGGAGATCTGTTTAAAAAAAATGGACCGCAAAATTGACCTTGACCCTTTTCTCAAGGTCAAACATTTTTTTGGTTGCATCCTATAGTACTCATCGCGAAGAACGAAAGTTTCAAACGAACTATAGATCTCAAGTCAACCGTTCCCTGGCAACACGATTTTAAAGTTTTATAAACTATTTTATTCTATATGTCCCAAAATAGTATGAACGTGGAGAGGATGATTCTACACGAACAAAAAATTTGAAAAGGGAAAGATTGCAATAGAAAATAGAAGAGTAGAGGGTAATGAAAAATGTAATGATGAAGAAGACGATATGGGGTATTATTATTGTCTTGCATGCCCTGATTCATATAGTTCCAATCAGCCAAATGAAAAATGGGTGCAGTGCACGGAATGCAACGATTGAGCACATGCGGAATGCACAGAACACAATTTATACGTTTATTATAATTTTGAAACTGAATAACCTGTAATCGGATTTATAATTTTGTAAAAAACTTTTTGTAATTTTGTATGATTCTGTATGATTGATTTTGTATGATTTTGTATGATGATTTTGTATGATTTTATAAGATTTATAATTTAGTTTTATCAATGTTTTGGTTTGAAAAACCAAACCACCACCACCATTCTGTTTTCACAAATCTAGGTTCTAATATTTTTAATTTACGATTATTGAGATTGTAAAGATGCATCTATGAAGAATTATTAAATACATTTATTTCTATGGATATATATTATAATAAAAATAGAATATATATGATATATTATAGTGTATATTAAATTAAATAGTATATATATATATATATATATATATATATATATATATATTAATGTATATGTTATGTATATTCTATATACTAGTATATCTATTATATGGTATTAATTAGTATATATTATATAATCGTATGTATATATTTATATTATATAGTATATATTAGTATATATTATATATAATTAAGTATATCTTATATTAGTATATATATTATATTATATATTCAGGTACATATTAGGATAAAAGTAATACAAAATAGTCATTTTTAATGCACCGTAAACCAAGTGTTAAAAATACATTAAATTGTAATTAGAAAGAAAGTTTCCGTAAGCATAAGAAAAGGAATTCTTTCGAGATATTTTCTTGGAAGATGATATAAAACTGTCCCTTCGTTTACACCATTAATTGACGTAATTAAGCAATTACACAGCGAGCGGATGCGTCCCGGCGCTTAAGTTGCAATAAATTAACGAAAGTACGTATAATTTCGAGCGATATGCAACGCTGCTAAGTCGCCATAGATTCGGGGTAATTGCAAAGTGTCAGGGCGGCGGGGGTGGACTTAGGGGGGTGGGCAGCAACCGCTGTCGTCGGACCGGCGTAAGTTTTGTCCGTAAAAGTACGCGGCTGAGTCTTACCAAGATGTCCCGTGGAACGGTATTCGCGGCGAGGAAAGATAAACCGTAAGTAGCCCGCGGAAAAGTCCAGATGGGCTGCGCTCGGATTCTGGAACTTATTAGGGGAAGCACTTTGCCAAATAGGCCGGCCATTCGGAGGGGACGCGGATTGCCTCCTGCGATGCTGGTTCCTCGGACGATGATGACGTTTCCTTCCACGATTACGCTCCCAACACGACGACGCACGGCCGGAATATGTTTGTCTTACGAAATAAACGTAAATAGTCCGAGTTCGAGCGAACGGCGAACGCAGAGGTGAACGTTCACTTTCGACGCGATTATTTTATCTCGAAAGGTCGCTGGGGGTTAACGTGAAATGTCGAAGAGATCCTAATTTTCGAAAATACTTTGTGTCTCCGGAATTTTTCCGTCGCTCTTTTTGGCTTCGTGAGAAAAACAAATGTTTCGCTGAACGAAGTATTTCACGCTAAACCTACCGAGTAAAAGTAAAAGTAACTGATACATGTTGTCTCATAAAAATGACGAGATCCAATTTATTTGGTTTTATGCGGTTCGTAAACTGAATATATTTAATTATTTCCAGCGGTGGAAGGTTTAGTGTTAAAAAATGTAGTCAAAATAGTACAGAATTCAACTTTTTGCAACGAATGCTGAATAAAATTATTTCAGGGGCTGTTCAAATTTTTCTGTTCCTACTACTTTATTTAAAAACTGCACGACAAACAAACAGCATTCTCCGGAAACGAGTCCAACATCCGAGAGCCGTGAAAAGGATTCATAATGGAGACGGAAGTTGCTTTTTACGGCCCAGTTTTCGAGTTAGAATTTTTTCCTGCATTTTGTGAAATTGTTCCTGGAACATTTTCGAGTATAGGATAAATATAAAGGACGCGGGGGGAGGGGGTAAGTGCATAGCACTGTTCCACTTTCCACAAATATGAATTTTGGATGATGCGTTCTTTGCATGTGTTACAAGTAATGTAATCGGAATTTTGTTCACGATTCCATTCGAATAAACCATAAATCTAAGACATAAGTTCAGAATTCGGTCACGAATTATTGCTCATTATTAAAAAAATCTGATATTTTGTTTATCGATTAGATATTACATAAGAAAGCCTTTGCCACCTTTTGCAAAGTTGTACCTCCAGTCAGCAGCAAGCCCATGTCGTCAAATGACATTAGAGTTTACATTTGTAATCATTAGACTCCGGATCTTTATGCAAAATAAGTTGGTGCATCAGTTGCAAGCCATGCGAGCTAAATATAAATTTACATTTTTCACTAATAACCTTAATGTATTGCATTGAAAACTATTAATACTCTTCAAATCTTTTCACTGTTTAAAATTGCACCCATTCATTTTTGTCATAAATGCATAAAATCTGGAGTACAGTAATCATACTGTGAAGTTAAATTCAGTGCATTCAATTGACGACGCTGTAACCGAAAGGGTTAAGATTTAACCATTTGCACTCAACGATCAGTGACAAGTCATTAACCCATTTGCATCATTAGCGTATATATACGCTCAATTTTCCTGGTCACCATCACCGGAGCGTATATATACGCTCAATTTTCCAGGTCACTATCACAGGAGCCGTATGCATACGCTCAACTTTGTTGGTCACTACCATTATTCGTTAGCTAAAAAAGAGAAATGGCGTGTGTCGTTGGAGATGAAACTAGAAACTCTGATTTGTTATAATGCTGAAATATGAAGTTCTTTTACTTGTAGTAATTTTTGTACTTCAATATAATAAAAAAAAAGTTTGATGATAAAGGCCTTCTTTTCATATTACCTTATGATGCAAATAGGTTAAGCGTGATATTAACGTGACATTAGTACAGTGATTTCTCTATATATGTCGCCAAGGCCTGGATGATAAACGTCGCGGAACTATCCCCACTACCGCGGGGTGCACCCCGTGAGGTTGCACGAAGCTCAAGAGGCCTCGGACGCGAAAGAGCGTAAACATAACATCGAGTATGTCTCCTAGACGATACATGACGCTTGCAAGACCCGTGTTCTTGACATATATCGAGAATTCATTCTATGTACTCGACGATGTTCCGAAGAATGGCGGAAAGGTACGGAAATGTTAGGCTCTGTCGATACTTCCGCTTCGCGACCCGTTGAAGTTGAATAACTCTTGGCTCGAAGCGAGTGGATTTCTTCCAAGAAGCGCGGCTTGGTTCATCGACTCCATTATGAAACATCATCTATAAGAGAGAATGCCAAGTTTCGAGTTTACCGCAACAGGTTGCACTTTTCCTGCATCAATACTTCTAATGCGATTTCGAAAAGACCAGAGAACTCTTCCATAACTCGGTAACCTCGTAACGGAACGCAAATTCGATTCGACAGACAAAAGATCACAAGCGCGGTATGAATAAATGGAACTCGCGGATAAATTCGATTCGATCCTCGAGAAACTTATGTCGTAGCGCGAAATGGACGTATTGTAATTGCTGGCAAATTATGCGGCATAAAGAGCAACGGAATCAACATTTTCAAACCGAACAGGGATTTATTTGACGAACGGTTTTCAGAAATAATTTACTCTTCGTTTCCACTGATTGCTCGATCATAAAAACCCGCGATTATAAACATTGCATTTCGTTCATTCGGTAGAAATAATTATCCTTGAATATGTTTTGGCACTTATGTTGCTAAACAAATTGGTTTATAATATATTCAAAGCTCCAGCTTTTGATAAACAACGCGCAAGGTGCACATAACAAATATCTCAATATTTGAGGAAAATGTTACTGTCATCGAATCAATATTAACAATTTCGATATTAGAAATTTATTTATATGAGGGATTTCAAACACGAGCAAGATCTCAAACACAAACTATATAAAAGAATAGAAATTACTACAGTAAAGTCTTGATCTAAGCCCAATCCTTAGGCACGTGCTGTGACATGTATCGTATAGGACGTCCGAAGAGGACCGCGCCGTCGAAGGCGCACTACGTACCGTCAATTAAACCACTACAGTTCAAATTATATCGTGTTTAGTGTCATTTTAATCAGAAAAATACCACAAATAAGTTAGTGAAAGTCCCATAAAAAAATAATTAAAAATCAAGAAGTTCACACTGATATACCCGACCCAGAATCGAATTATGCAGCATGGTTACACCTTATACTGCTCGGCGACCGAGGCAGTTCGAGCTTCTCGACCCGTGACCCCCCCCCCCCAGTGGAGGGGATAGGCGAACTGACTAAGATCGTGTAGCTCCATTCGGCTTAGATCAAGACTTTACTGTACGTCAAAACATGAAAATAGTAACACGTTTATATAGATTTTTCATGCAAGTTGTTTGGGTTTTTTCCTTCGAAAAACCATATCATACTGTACCATACCATACTATACCATACTATACCATACCATATCAAACCATAGCATAATGATGAAACTGGAACGATGCATTTGAAACTAATAGAATGACAAATTTAACCATGCGTAAAGCTGTGTTTTCATTGAATATCGTAGCGACAAAATCGTTGTTGCCTGACCGATCGACCAGCATGACAAGAAATGAGCAAGGACAAAGCACATTATACGGTCCCGTTCAAAATGACAACGTGTGCAATGCAGCAACTTCGAATTAACAACGGTTTTATCGCTGTACCGTATGCGTAGTGTAATAGTTGATAATATACAACATTCAGTAAATTTATCCTTGTGCACACATAAGCAATACTAAAATTATTCCTTTATCTGTTCAATATTGTTACACCAGAGTATTACCCTCACTTCTGTAAAATGTTGCACAGTGTTTAATGTCTCGAGGGTAGCATTTCAAGCAATCGAAAAAGTACTACAAAATCAAAAAAATTGATTAAAGAAGACCGAAAGCTACAAAGTTCTAATTTATGACATTCATAACTAGACAGCGGATTATTATGCAAAATAAAAATTATCTGCATTAATGTCAACCTACAGGAGCTACACGGACACTAATTTATTTGACTATTAATTGTATTAAACTAGAAATAATAGAAACGTATTTACTGTTTTTACTGTTTTGCATTTGTTCTACTTAGTTTTGTTATAAATTCATAAAATCTGGTCTATTGATCACTCCATTACACCTTTCAGATCCCACAAACCTTAAATCAATTTACAGAAATATGTGGCAGTCAACGTGTTGATACTGTATAATAATTGTTTTTCAACGATTTGTGTAAAAACATATTCAATAGATTGAAATTCAGCGAACGCTTCGACTGTTGAATAATTCAATCACGTTCAATTCAGTGGACGGGGGTAATGTTGTCTCGTTCTACTTTTCATCCGAGTGTCATTTGGAGGCCGACCATTGCGTACAGTTCCATTTGATAAAGTGGTGCAATTTGTTTCATAGCGGTCGTTCATGGAATAATAAATAACGAAGATATCTTCGCTTTTCATCTCACACGCGAACATATCGCCGCCGAGCACGACAAGGAACATAGAGATCTGTGACCGAACAACTTCCGACTTTTCGAAAACGACTTTGTCAGATGACTCACGACATGTTGTAAATAAATTTACATAACAATCGAGACAAATTTCACCTAGAATGCTTAACCCCTTGCTCTACAACACCGAGTCATACTCGTGATGAAGATTCTGAACAGATTAAATATGTACAATGAATTCTCGATAAATGTCAACAACCCGGGTCTTGTCAGCGTCGTTTATCGTACAGGAGACATACTAATTGTGTTTACACTCCTCAGCGTCCGAGGCCTTTCGAGTTTCGTGTCCCCTCACGGGGTATACCCCGCGGTAGTAGGGACAATTTCGCGACGTTTATCATCTAGGCCTTGGCGACATATACAGAGAAATCACTGCATGTTTATTAATTTCTTTTAAACCGAAACAAAATTCTACTTTCCTATTGAGGAACATATAGACATACAATATATATCAATTTTCTCCCTTTTTTAGGAAATTACGAATTACGAAAAAGCTCTAATCACTGAAACCGTAAAATAAATCGTAGTGGAAGGGGTTAATAAAACCGAGAAACGTAGAACACGTAGGTAGCTAATTCTGAAAAACAAACAAACCTAACAAACGGTGGCTAGGGAGGGTGGATCTAGGGAGCAAACCTTAAATAGAGGATTGTTCAGCTAAGTAAGACCAACTGTGAAGACCCTCGTCAACTCACCACTACTTATTACTTCCGGAACGGTCCTTGTCCATTACCCCTGTCGCGAGAATACAATGAAACAAGCGTTTCCAGGCCCGATTCTTCAAAGCGAGATTCGATTTCAAGGTCGGTCCGGTAACAGTTTCACGCAATCCTTAAACACATTGCATTAAATGGAGAGGATTCTTCGGCTAGCTAAGACCAACTGTAAAGACCCTCGTCAACTCGTTTCTACTTATTACTTCCCTAACGGTCCCTGTTCATTACCCCTGTTGCGAGAATTCAACGAAGCAAGCGATCGCCAGCTGGTGCTCAGGCTCGATTCTTCAAAGCGGAATAATCGAAATTCGATTTCAAGGTCGGTCCAGTAACAGTTTCGCGGGGCCGTGTGCCGCGGTAAGTTGTCGATCGAATTTCAACGCGTATTGTCGAGTTAAAAATCCGGAACGGCTGCGGGACCAGCCATGCGTTGACTACGTAACGTGACAAGAATGGGGTGCGTTATTGGCACGGTTTATCCCCAGAGGCTGCGTGCACACGTGTATCCGGGATCGGCTATTGTGCGCACACGTACACCTGCACGCGCACACACTGTCAACATTGAAGTGGTCCTCGCCTCCATTTGCTGGGCTACAAGGCGATGCTGGTATCTCGCACGTCGCCCCGGTCGCCGTACCCAATGGAGCTCGGTGTCCTAAAACCAGCACGCAGGAATGCGATGCAAGACTACCGAATCGGCTCCGAGAATCCGCCGGCCATTGTGTATTATCGTTAACTGGGAACGAGCCGACGATGCGCCGCCCCGTGTGCATTATTGTTATTGGGGCAACTGTAGCTAGGGGGAGAATTCGCGACTCGCTATTCGAGTCGTAAAAGATTCGATTTTAACTATTTAAACTATTCGATTTTAATCGAATCTGAACCATTCCATAGCCTACCAAAAAAGAAACCTTTCTGCCAAGTTTCGGCCCCATTCCTAATCTATAAGAGTAGTTACTGGAGAATATACAAAAATCAGTTTTTGCAGCAGTTTTCCCATTTAATCAAAATTAAAAATTCTGAAAAATGCCTGAGACGTTTCGGAGACCG
This sequence comes from Halictus rubicundus, assembly GCF_050948215.1. Lineage (NCBI taxonomy): Eukaryota > Metazoa > Arthropoda > Insecta > Hymenoptera > Halictidae > Halictus > Halictus rubicundus. Next base: position 4,926,695 of record NC_135159.1, on the reverse strand, counting down.
GTGCTACATAATAGAGAACGTTATCAGATTTTTCCGTTGCAAACTCTGGCTGTAAAAAATGAAAAACACGGAAAAAATCGGATAACTTGATCGGAACCGTAGTTTACTGTCAACAACCTTGAATGACCTTGAGACGTAGATCGTTGAAAGCGTCGTGATTCGCCCTATTGGATAGTACGCAGAGAAATGTATCATTCCCTTTCGAAAAACGGTGTTGACCTTCGTGTGTCCTCTACGCGCCCACCATGAGAAAAACTAGTAACACGAGATTATGTGATCGGCGAAACTAAACAAGTTTCGTCTGACACACTTCTTTCTATCACCAAGTTGGACATGGAAATAGACACTGAATACTTGAAAGATATACCTGTGGCTGCAAGGAAGAACGACGCATTTCACAATTTCAAAAAATTTAAGTGTATCCATTAATTGAGTTCTATAATAGAGGATTTACGTACCTACCAGAAAAAAAAATCAAGGAAACATTATTGGTCCGAAGAATTAGTGATCAAAACTTTAAACGGCGATATCTCGAAAGTGCAAACGTGTGACATGCGGCGTTCTTCCTTACAACCATAGACATAACAAACCTGTAGAATATAACAGTATTTTTTAATTAAAACGCTTCGTAATGGAACGCATTTCTCGTGCAAAAACCTAATACTTTACGATATTTCTTGGTTCAACTTTCTTGATACTTCACGGAAAGGCTGGGTTACGTTTAATTAAATATTGCACTTATGAAGACATATAAAGAGTATGCCAATAAATTCTCCAGCTTGACGTGGCATTCTACACAGTGGATGTCTCCTTTGCGAATTAATTAAAAGTGTTTAACGAACGACGTGGAAAGAAGAATGTAATTTTCGAACGGCTATTTACTTTCGTCGAAGCAACGTCGAAGGAGATAAAGCGTTCGATTAAGCGACGACGACGTCGCGACGCCGCGGCACAACCCAAGGACAATGCGCGGAATTTTCCCTGAAAAAGAAAGTTCCGCCCGGGACTACGTTACGTCGAGACAAAAGCGAGGGACCGACGGCTTATCTCGAGACCTTTCCCACTGTGTTTCGTTCTTTCCAGCTATTCGTCAGAAGTCGCGGAAGTACCGGGAACGAATACGAAATCCGCCGGAAAGGGAATCAATGCGGCGTGTGTGCCTGCTAGTTGCATCTATCTGCGTGCTTCTATTGGGGAGATAAACTGACGTAGACGCGGGAGGCTGAACGACCTCGCGTTTCCCTGGTGAGAGGATGACTGCCTGGAGCATCAGCATCCGAATCCATCGCTCGACTACATACGAAGAATTTTTAAGACAGACGATTTGCAACCATTAAACCGGAAAAGGAGAAGAGTCCGTCCCCGAGATGATATGAAGAATGCGCAGAGCGATCCCGAGAATTGTTAACCCTTTGCACTCGAGTGGTGACTCTGAATCACCACTAGAAATTGTTCTGGCATTATTTCAAAGAAATTACAAAAAAAAATTACAAAATATTTTTACATTACAAAATTTGAATTTAATAGATTACTAAACATTTAAATGTTATACGTAGAAATCAGATCAGTTTCGTATGAATAAATAGAAATTTTGTAAGACGGAAGAAAAATTTAGTTTTAGATTGAAACTAGCGCCGAGTGCAAAGGGTTAATATCTCCGACAGTCTTCGCCTATGCGGAAAGAATTATTCAGTACAGTAAGTTCTCGATATATGTCAACAATACGGGTCTTGCCAGCGTCATGTATCGTCCAGGAGACGTACCTGAGTGTTAGGTTTAAACCTCTCGGCGTCCGAAGTCGCGGCAGTGGGGATAATTCCGTATACCTCGCGGTAGTGGGGATAATTCTGCGACGTTTATCATCCAGGCCTTGGCGACATATATAGAAAAATCACTGTATTTTGCTTTTCTTTCGCAAACCATTCTAACCCAATAAAAGTTGTGAAATAAATTTTCTACACTGTTATTTATTCACTTACTTTAGATATCGCAAGAGATTACATTTATACAAGGGTAGTTCTGTGAAAATTAGTACTTGAATATATCTGTTATTTTTGAAAATATGAACAAACTTTTTTAACCAACGTTTTCTCAGTGAAGTGTTTACTCTATATATGTCCCAAATGCCTAGCCGATAAAAGTCCCAGAACTATCTCAATGCCGCAGGGTATACCCCATTAGAGGCTATGATTCGAATCCTCTAGAGTTTTGCTGTCCTTTTCTACGTATCTTCTGGCCGATATATGGCCCTGGATAGACCAGTGTTTTGTACATACATCGAGTGAACATTGTGTATACAGAACTACACAGTTATTCAGTACAATGAATTCTCGATATATGTCAACAACACTGTGTTAGGTGAACTTAGGTTAAGTGAACCGTGTTAGGTTTATACGTCTCGGCGTCCGAAGTCGCGGCAGTGGGGATAATTCCGTATACCTCGCGGTAGTGGGGATAATTCTGCGACGTTTAGCATCCAGGCCTTGGCGACATATACAGAGGAATCGCTGTGTAACACTAAATTTACGGGACCCGAAAAATGACGGGTTCTACATTCTTTAATTTAAAATTAATGTAATTGTAAAAATGAGTTTGTAGGAAATTTATTTAACACATTTATTCCTTGGAACATGTATTATGGTAAATGCTGCTAAAAATCTTGCTGAATATATTCTTGATATTTTTATAAAATAATCCAAACTAAAACCAATTTTAGTGTTCAATAAACCTAGTGTTACATTGAAACGCGGCAGTTCATCCGTAAGACGACACAACGAAGGTCGCGTAGAATAATTTTAAGGATTGTTAACATCGAGTTGATGTATTATGAAGTTGTCAATTGAGCAGTTTGAATGAAAAATAATGTTAAACACAGTTGACGTTCGTCTAACGATTTCATCGTGCTTCTCGAAGTTCAATTATACAATTATACGATTATACCCAAACAGAAAGTATTAGATTCGATTTTCCATTTTCTCGAGGAAAATGTTCAACCAGTTAAATGCGTTTGACGTGTATAAACGTCAATCCAAAACTCTATTGCGGTGCGGTTAACGTTATTGTTACTTTCTTATCGAATAAAAATGTAGTTTTTCCTCATTTTGCTTTATTTTTTTCGTAAAATTCATAATAGCAGCATTTGGCCTGCGTTCGACGTGTACATTCGTCATTGCTCGATTTTAATTCCGCGCCGTGAGGGATTTTTAAAATTAAACTCCGCAGTTAACTGGTTCAACAGAACATTCTCTTTCAGGTCTGGCCATAGCGATTTAATCAATTAAATATTCTACAAAAATGTTTCGTCTCGAAGAGGATCCAAAGATGAAAGCTTCGTACCTACCATCCTTCTTTCCATTTCATTTCCGTTTCCGTAAACTCCGCAAAACCAACTACCCGCCGTCCACTTATTAGAATTGCAATAGCGCCAAGAGCTGCGAAACTTCGGAACAGAATTCAGATTGCCGGCTGTCACTGGCTCGGATACGCGATACCGTTATTTCGGCGCAACACACAATCCATCAAGCTATTTTCTTTTCTCGCGTCATGAAAGGAACGCGGAGAGTTGGCGAAATGTTCGGGTGAATCGACGCGAGGCAAGGTAAACTCGAGAACGCGAGAACACGCCTGGCGTGTCCCGCGCGTGTTTCGTGCCCGTAATTAAAGCCTGTAAGGGAACAGCGACGCGGTTCGGTGGGTGAACGTACACATTCGCCGCGGTCGCCGATAACGCGACCGTTATGAAAAATCTGCATGGAAAAGGGCCGAAATACGACCGCCTTCCGATATGCCTAGGGTAGTTTCCGTGTCGAGCCACTCGAGCGCTCCCTCAGGGTTCAATCTCTCGAAAAGGCTTCCGGCACGCTACGAGAAGACCAAAAAGTAGACGTGAACTTCAAACCACGGCCATAAAACCGCGACTTGCGGGAACCAACGACTTTTTTCATTATTCTCTCCGTAACTGTCGCAAACGTCTCCGCCGTAACTGTCAACATTCTATCCCCGCCACTGGGGGGTCCCCCTCGGAACCAGTCAATCGGTAAACACGCGCGACTACGGAGCCAGTGGGTATCGGGTAACGTCCAGTATCTGTGAGACTCGCACTAACACAAGCGAAGCAAAAGATTGCAATTTTTCTAATTTTGATTTTTTCAATGGAACCTTTACCATCGGATTCGTCTTGTTTTCATGATTAAAATGACGCCAAACACGATACTGTTACGATGATAATTACTTGTGTAACAAGCCAAGTGAAGAATTCGTGTTACCTCTACCGTAAATGTCAAGTCCAAAACTTTAGTCGCTTGCTGCAGTATTATGATCGTGATTATATCGTGTTCGGTGTCAGTTTAATCAGAAAAACAAGACGAACACGATAGTACAAGTTTTATTTCCTAAAAACCAAAAGGGGGGAATCTTCATTTTTGAATTTAAAAGACTGAGCTGGCACGAGTGCTTTAATGTTTTCCAAGCTCCCGAGCCTCAGTCCCTCTTCCTCTTTCATAGCATCTCTACTATAACTGTCGCTCGGCAGACTCGACGTTACGACAGTTACAGAGACTGCTGTAAATCGATAAAGGATCATCCTACCGTTTTTGCATCTTCCGCGCGGGGTAGCCTCGGCTAACTTTGAACACCGAACATTATTTTTAGCGACTGCGAACCGGATTAAAAATAGATCAGCCCCGAACTTACTCGGCGAGAAACGCGCGTTCGACCTTAAGCGAGCTTTCCTGGATCGTGACAGGGGCTTGTCTGTCACGTGACGAGGACAGCCGAAGTATGTCTACCGGACATAAGCTGGATTTAATACGGTGCCGTTGCGACACAGTTTCGTTGCGGACTTAGCTGTAGTACATGTATTTGAAGCAAATATTCTGAATAACCCATCGCTGTACAGGACACGTGGGACACACTTCGGGAGCTAATTATACACCTAAACACAATGGGAAATGTATGAACATGTGCTCTACCTGGCATCGTTTATGATTAGACAGCGAATTTTATGCATTCATGACAAAAATCGGAAGGTGTAATTTAAATCAATGAAAGCAATAGAAGAATTTAAAAATACTGTTACAATATTTTTGAACTTATTAAACATATTACGAAAGAAAATAAGTAGAAATGTCATTCCAGTTTGTTGGAATTCAAGTAGAAAATCTTTATGATGCATAAAGATCCGCTGTCACTATATATATATTTTTGTGAACACACGCAAACTCGAGAAAATCGAGTCTTGTAAACAGAAAAAACAAGAAATCGCGCTGTTATGCGAAATGCTTTTATGGACCGAATGAATAGAACATTATGAAAGTTTTATGACTCGTCAAATGGTCATCTAAAAGATGAGTATTGTTTGTAAATAGTACGATTTCTTGCGTGTAAGATATAAGGGTGCCTCAGGACGGATGGTACCAACAGGCATGGGGTGATTCTATTTGAAACAGTAAGCAAAAGAATGAATAACATTTTTTTAGTTGACCCTTCATTTCATAGAAAATCAAGTTTGCAAATTTGACGATTGCGTGTTGAATCGTCTGACGCGTCTGATTCGTGACCGACCAATTCTACTTCTCGTGAATGCTAGGGCACGTAATGCTTCACTCTGTAAATGTTCAGTATATCTCATAAACAAAGGACACAGACAAAGCGTGCGGTTTATACGCATTGTTTTATATATCTTTTCATTGTTTTCAAGTGTAAGAATCAGTTCCCGAAGAGAGTCCTATAAGTTTTGTTACGCCTTGTTGTCTTCGTTCCAACAATCGAAGGAATTGAAGACTGCAATTAAAAAAGGCTGTAAGTACCATTTTTTTAAAATTATTTTTTCCGCAAAAAGGATGTAAGTTCCAATACTAATGCAACGACATAAGGCTGAAAATCAGTTTTGATTTTGTCACTTGCAACCTTTTTTAATTCCAGTCTGCAATTTTAATTAAAAATTGTTTAACGGTATGTCCATCGCGTTAATCGTATATGGATAACATACATTTTTATCTAAGTTGATCATTTTATCAACAATGTTTTCACCGACACAAACTGAACCCTTTCGAAAAAATCTAGCACAGATTTTTTGCGTTTTCATGCTAGTGTATATTTTAGAAATGAAATTCTAACTCATTATAAAAAAATTACAGATATTCTGAAGTATTCGTCAATAAATGTATAGAAATATTTACGTTTGTTAAAAAAAGTGGAAAGAAACTATTTTCAGTTTACTATGTAACCAAGTGGTATTTTCCTGTTCGGTAGGACTTTTTTCTAAAAAAATACTGCTCTTTATTATGTACAATAGTCTTCTAGCTTTCGCAGTTTCTACGTTATGTGACTAAATCTCATTCCAAATTTACCCCTTTGCCATGAACATGAGCATATAAAAGAGTAGGTGTAAAATATTTGAGAGAACTGCTTGCTCAAACATCAGCGATTACCATATCGCTGTGTACCCGTATCAGCATTCAGTGGGATGTAAAAGTTTATAGCCAAATCGATTATTCATTATGGACTAAAACGCTGTGTCTAAAAGAACACTAACTCATATTGCATGCGAATGCGTTATAAAAGGAAGTGTAGATATATAATTTTAGCGTTTTGTAATCGTTTTCAATGAACAGAAAAGTATATCGAAAGCAATAATAATAAAAAGACATTTTCATAAACTGATTACAATAAATCGAAGTAAAATAGAATTTTATCTTTGAATAATTTTTCTTTAACTAATTTAAATATTATTAATTAGTTTTTGTGATTTTCTATAAACTTCCATTATCTGCAGTCAATCCACGTGATTTGTGTAGCTACTCTTTACACGAAAACGAAAAATATAGGCCACTTGAGTTGCAGAAATATTAATTATAAAATAAATTACAAAACTTTAAATAAACATACAAAATATTTTGTTTGCCTTGGCCCTCTGTCATTCATAAGAATGCATAAAGTGTGGCAATGTAGCTATTACCAATATGTGTAATTGAAAGTGAATACACACTTACAAATAACGTGAAATAAAATAAAAAATGATTAACAAATTAATTCTGGTGACCATTATCACAAAACAAAATCATAAAGTAAGAAAATAAATAATGCGGAATGTATAAAAAAAGGGCTAAAAATGCCCTGACACTCTGAACATTATTAAAAAAATAAGACGTCTTACACAATAGCAATTTAAAACAAAAAATTTCACACATTATTTAGTAAACGGTTAAACTTTACCTGAGGAAACCAGAAATTTTTAACTTCTTTAAATGTAATCCTGTAGAGTTTGGCAAGCAAATGCTGATAATCCAAGTTTTAATATTAGGAATTCACTGGTTGAAAAGCGTTCTCGAGACGAAATTGGTTCACATGAAACGACTGGTTCACTGCAACACACTTTATTTTATTTTCCGTCCGATCACCACAAGAACTCAAACAAGAATGCCCGCAAGAGACATCGTACCCCGCATGGCTGCGCCGCAAACTTCGCGCCGATCGGCAAACCTCGATCGCGATCCTTTTTTTTCGGTCTGATTACTAACTTTTTTGTCCCTAGGTGACCGGTAAACCTCAGCCATGACCATGGGGCACAATGCTTCGGTGTTTTGTTTATATTCCGTCCCCGAACACAATGGGGAACCCGGGATCCAAAGAACTAATATAGAACTATAAAACAGTATAACTGTACAATGTATCGATATAACGATATAGCTTATTTACACTATTTCTATGGCCTGGCCACGGCGGGAACAAAAACTTATGCGTGTTTAAAGCTGAGCGATTTTAAGAGTTTTTGACAGGTAAGGGCGCCGCCATATTGGTGTATACTCAATGTCGCGCGTCGTCTAAAGAGCGGTGCCGCTAGATGGCAGCATAAGCACACGGTGATGTCGATAACGTAGATTCGCAAGCGTTCGTCCCTCGCGAACCTAACCCTACTCACGGGTTCGCTCATTGGACGATATCTGAGTACATACCAATATGGCGGCGCCCTTACCTGTCAAAAACGCTTAAAATCGCTCAACTATAAAAACTCATAACTTTTGAACCAGTGAATTCCTAACATTGAAACTTGGATTTTCGGAATTTTCTCAACAAAATCTACAAGATTGCATAAAAAAGAAGTTAACATTTTCTGATTTCCTGAAGTAAAGTTTAGCCTAGAAAACTAATCCTTCTAATGTCTCAAAACAATTCAAGTCGTTTGATCAAATTTTGAGAAAGTTATTCGATTTCAAAGGGTCTCCGAGCACTTTTACCCGGAAACCTAAGTCTCTGTCGAGGATTTTCCAAATAAAAAAAAAAGTATTGATTATGACAAGAATGGGGTGAGTCTGTTTGCCGGTGAAATCAGCGAAGGAGAAGTAGCGCGTTTCGATCGGAATCCTTGAAATGCACGACGAACGCTATGCATTACGCAAATGATGATCGCAACTGGTTGATACGGCGGCAAGTACGCGAACCCTTTCCTTCCCTACTTCTCGCAGAGTAGGCGGTCGCGGTGAACAATGGACGAAAGAATCGTCTGGCTGTAATGCACGAGCGTAGCGGCAGACGGGACTGACAAGTACCGGGCACGTTAATATAGAAGGAACAATGCGACATCGACGGCCGGTAGAGTTTTCCAGGGCTCTTGAAACAATTAGCGGCACCGTCGTTAATCTACCGCTCGACCCTCGATTGCGGCAATCCCCATCGGATTCGTGGGCGATTTAAAAAGTTCCGAAATCAGACGAATTACCGCCAAACTAATTTCCACCGCTGCTGATAATTAATTCCTCGGCCGATACTGCGATTGGAAAAGTACTGCAAGACGTGGTTGTCGCGAGATACACTCAGAGGCAAAAAGATAGCACACTTCGAAGTTAATGTAATTACTATCAAACCTGCGCATATTCAATTCTTTTTATGCATATACTTTCAGAAAGCTTTTCTCAACGTCTAGGGTGAGGGACTCAATTACTGTGGAAGTACCAACTTATGCTTATATTAATTATACTTTTTTTAAAGCATAATGAATATGACAAAAGTGATATTAAATATTTTTCAGACTGTCGTTTTTTGTTGAAATTTTCATTTCTTTGCCTTCAAGGTCATCCGAAGGTCACGATATACTAGTTCGTTTAATTCGTCTTGATAGGGCTATAATACTGTTAAGTCAAAAAGAAAAAGTGCCATTTAAAAAAATGAAGGTGACCTTGACAATACTAAAAAAAAAATGTTTTTCGAACTTTTTTTATTGCAATGTATAGCCAATCGAAAACTGATCAACTTTTGTTGAAAATATTTGTTTGTCAGTTTATCGCAAGTACTTGGAAAATCGTGAAAAGTGTTACGTGGGACACCCTGTACGTCTCAAATGCCTAGCCGATAAAAGTCCCAAAACTATCCCCACTGCCGCGGGGTGTACCCCTTGAGGGGCCTAGAAAAGCTTGAGAGACCTCAGCCGCTGTCCTTTTCTATGTCCTGGCCGATATATGTCCCTAGCTAGACCCGTGTTTTGGACAAATATCGGGTAAACGCTGAATATACCATCTCTACTGTAACTGTCGCTAGGCAGACCCTGCGATGCGACAGTTATGGAGACACTGCTGTGAACCGATAAAGGAAAAAAGGAATAAAACTGTATCAATGAAATATCTAGGCATAGGCCTAGAACTCGCAGGAGTCCGAGGGTTAATTCCAAAATTATTCAATTCCTTAGGACTGACGCCGGATAGTCTACTCAACTTTTCTCTGAATCCCTACGAATTCACTTGCTACGTTTAATTTAACTGATGAATTTAATCTTTCTTAATTCCAAAAATGGTGCACGAGTAATTTTTCACATTTCTTTATTACAGCGAGCGCGCTGGATTCACCCGATCTCTCCACTCTTCAGCCACATCGGATCCAACTAGTGCACGCGACGCATGATAAATCGCGAGCGCTCTTATAAGAGTTCCGCTGACGCTGATAATCCTTTGCATACGATCCATTCAATTATACGTAAGAAACGATTCGAGAAGACAAGCCCCGGCCGGGATGCTGCCACCTTAGGTATCTCGCCCCCGTGGAACAGATGGTCCGATTTATTACGGACTCCGTCCGAGCAATCAGGATCGATAATTAAACTTCTGAAATTTGCCCGACGACCGAAAAGTGCTTGGCAAGCATGCAGACGCTCCTAGTATCAATTACGGTGACAAAAACTTATTAAGGTTCTCGGATATCGATACTAATATCGATTTCAACCCCCCCCCCTCCCCCAACCCCCCTGGTTACGATATCCTCGTTATAAGGTCCATTAGATAGAAAGTTTCAATTAATACTTTCGGCGAGCGCTCCGCTGCGTGAACTAGTTCCAGATTGCATTCCACGCATGAAAATGACCGAACAATTATCAAGTCAATAAATTGCAAAGCCGAACGACGACGTTCGGAAAGTAACAGAAAACGGTCTGTTCGCGAGAGAATCAAATTACTGCAACCGTCGCGCTAAGTGCTCGCCACCGACCACGGGTCCTTAACCAGTTGACCGAATAAACCTAATTTTTGGCTGAATTTTTGTTATACAGTACGTAACTGGTTGCTGTATGACTGCAGTCGATTTTAACACTAGGTTTACGAAGCACTAAGGGACCTAATTACTGTGGGAGTACCAATTACTGTGCCTATATTAACTATATTTATTTTTAAAGCATAATGAATATTAAAAGAGAGATATTAAATTTTTCATTAAAATCAGTTAATATTTTGTAATATACGTTATGCTTTAAAAGTAATTAATATAGACACAGCACCCTTGGTACCCCCACAGTAACTGGGTTCCTCACTCAGTGAATTACTATTTCATACGACTTTATGAACATAACAAAATGTATTTATCCAAATTATTAGCCGTTTTTTTTTTTTTATTAATGTCCAGGGTGTCGTCGTGTCCAATTCCTAATGACGAATCAAGTACTATTTTCACCTGGCGTAGTTAAAATCACGAAACCTCCATGATCGTTTGTCCTCAAATTTTAAAAAGCTACACTCCGAAACCGATATCATAACAGATTTTTAACTCTGATTCCGAGTAATTCTGCTACATTGCGTTTCTTTTACATTGTATTTCAAATACAATAAATTTCCATTAAAATGTAATTACATACACTCGTGATTACCGTAACTAGCAGTTGAATTAATGGAGTGGTTTGTATTATTTAATGCGACTGCAATATAATTCAATTACTATATAATCAAAATACAATGTAACTAAATTACGTAATTCAATTATAATGTATTTCAATTAGTACCACTCTGGATACCCTGTATGTGTATAACGTTTGTTTTCATCGATTAGTTCTTATAAACATGAATCAGTATGAACATCGACCGTTTCGCCGTAAAATATGTTGGCACAGATGACGCTTAACCCTTAGCACTCGAGTGGTGACTCTGAAGCACCACTAGAAATTGTTGTGGCATTATTTCAAGGAAATTACAAAGAATATTACAAAATATTTGTTACATTACAAAATTAGTATTTAATAGATCACTAAACATTTAAATGTGGAAATCGGATCAGTTTCCTATGAATAAAATGAAAATATTTCAAGACGGAAGAAAAATTTCGTTTCAGAATGAAAATAGCGCCGAGTGCAAAGGGTTAATACCTTGTGCACTGGAAATACGATTCTCTTCCGCGTAAAATATTAAACCGCGAATAAGCGAAAGCTTCATTAGAGAATTGGATAGCAAATCATGGCTGATCTTACCTTTGCCGTGCAGCTGCTGTCTGTTGGTGTCCGCCCGAAGGTTCTCCGCGGTGTGAACCAGCTCGTCCAGCTGTGGCTTTTTCTTCTCCAGCTCCCGTAAAACATTCTGCGCAAACCAGACAGTCAGGGATTAGTACCGGCCACTTAGAGCTTACGGAACGATTTTCAAATCCCCAAACACGCCGCGCACAGCATGAAAAAGGAAAACCAAAAGAAAAAAAGGAAACCGTGGCTTTCCACGGCGAGGAGAGGAAGGTGAATCGGCCGTCGCGAGATTCATCACCTGTACCGACCAAGAATCGAAAGATCGATTCTCGCTGGGGATAGGTCGAGGCGTGTTGTGAACGACAAGCGGAAGCTTTCGATGTTCGACAGATGTCGAGAAGTACGACGCGTTGCTCGCGCGTACCCGAGCTTCCCGGGGATACAAATGATAGGTAGTTAATCGTTTTGTCGATCGTTTCTGAATTCAGAACTCGCAATCTAATTAAGCACCTGCGCTACGATTTAATTTACCGCTGCAGTGGTGACAATCGTTTTGTTATAATTTCTTAGAAGAGGGACGTTTCGGTTTGTCGTGTGCTTATATGATCTCCGATGACTCTACAGAGTGTCCCGAAAATATGCTTGATTGGGAGGAACGATTCTTGAGGCCATTTGAAGCAACTTTTTCCTTTGCAGAAATGTGCTCCGTTGCTTTGTTAAGGAGTTATTAGCGGAAAACGCGGACCAATCGGAGCGCGGATACAGCGGACGGAGCCCCACTTGGAGACACGCCCCGCTGAGTATAGCGTTGGCATTGGCCGAGACGGGATTGGAAACACGGAGGACATTTTTGCAAAGGAAAAAGTTACTTGAAATCACCTCGGGAATCATTCCTTTCAGAGAGGCACAACATTCTTGGGACACCCTGTGTATTGATAACAATAAAATAGAATTTAATTTCGGTGTAAATAAAATTGATAACATATATCTTTAGTAGATCCTGTTCGAAGTCTTCATCATGAATCTGAGTCTATGTTGTAATGAAGGTTAAGGGATTATACAGGATGGTTCAACAGATATTAGGGTAAGGGACCCATTACTGTGGGGGTACCAATTACTATGCCTATATTAGTACGTTGACTGCCATGACACCCATACGTGGGTGACGGAATTATTTGTCCAGGTTTTAAAATGAATTTTTACGTTGATATATTCATTGTACCAAATTTGATTAGGATCTATAAAATGCAAGAAAGTTGGAGGGCTACTCAATATCATACACTTAATTTTTTTCAATTTTTATTTCATTAAATAACTTACTTTGATTTTATGGAATTTTTAAAGTTTCTAGTTTGGCAGTCAAAGTGTTAATTATACCTATTAACACATTTTAACGGATTCTAAAGAAAAAATTTTATATCTCTTTTATAATATTAATTATGCTTCAAAAATAAGTATAATTAGTATAAGCACAGTAATTCGTATTCCCACAGTAATTGGATCCCTTACTTTCGTTAATTACTTTCATAATTGGATCCCTTATTATTCTTAGTGAGAAATGTTTGTGTGGAGATTAAATGGTGTCAAGAGATGCATACACTGTTGCATTAGCTTTTCTACAGGTGTGCGTGTCAAGGACTTATGAAGGTCAACATTCATTTTTTTAACGGAACCGTATATTTTTCATATAACGATCGATGCAGCTTTATATTCTCTATAAAAAAAGTATTAACTTATGTCGAAAATGATTAATTTAGGAGTTATTTTAATGTAAATATTACTCTATTATTTCCTTAAGGGTTGTCCATCGCAGGGCAGTTTCGCATTACACCTTTACATTGGTCACACCGCTAACAATAATATACATTAAAAGTTTCATAGCAGTGTCAATACTATCGTTCATAACTGTATTCTGAAAAACATCGTTGTTTCTCACACTCTTTCACAGAAAAAGATAAATGTACTCAAAGTACCACCCCACAAAAATTTAAAGCTTTTCCCAAATAATAAAGTGAATAAATTTGTCAGTATAATAATTATAATAATCATGAAAACTCAATTTTCCAAACATCTACGAACCATTTTGTCATCGTACAGTACACTTCGTGCTGCCTGAGGTACTTACGTTTACTGACAAACGAGCATTACAATAATATAATAATAATAATAATAATATAATAATAATAAAAAGAATGCGCAGGCTTTTGTGATTGAATGCATAGTTTCAGTGTAGTGGTTTCTTTGTTAGAGAATTGTTTAAACCTCTTATCGTCAGGAAGGGTCATTTATGTCCCGTCGCGGCCAATCGATGGAACGTAAGAATGCAAAGTATTAATGTCGCCGTTGACAGTTCGCAGAGCTTCGAGTAGCCGGTAACGTAAATCGCGGCCACGTGTCTGTGTTCGTTTGCCGTGTCGGCGGCTAAAAAAGCAATAACTAGGAATTCCGGACAGGCATAAACATACCGCGGAAAGCCTCAGGTCGATCACCTGTTTCTGGCTCTCCGGTTGTGGCTGCTCCCCGCGGCACACGGGCCTATCGATCGGCCGGTAAGCATTCTAGAAACCGAGCTACCATTTTCCCAGGCCATTGTTACAAGCTCAGGCTTGGCTAGCTTTTTCGAAAGCTCATTAGCATTTTGCAAACGAGACGCGTATTATTATTCGATTCTGTCGTCCCGCACAATTCCGCAACGCTATAAAATCACACGGAACCGAGACCAATTATAACTTCCGCTGTATATTTAGACGAAGGCGCACGATGAAAAGTGCTTCGCCATGTTTGAACGTATCTATTTGTATAATTTTCTGGCCACAATAAAGCCTCCCGTTGCACCGCCGCGCAACGCGTCGGAAAGCCCGTTTTCAAAATTCTCTTTATCTACCGAAAGCTTATCAATAGGATTTGCAATAATTGTCCTATAGCAAATGGTATCGTAAAAATCTTCTTTTGCACAATAATCCCAAACGAAATTATCATTACGTTGTTCAGGGTGAGTTGTTGCTTTATGATTCAAGTTCCTGTTGCCGTTGAAGGATCTGTTAAAAAATTCTCAGCAGTTGGAAGCCTAGGGGGAAGCCATAGACTTCCAAAAATTATATAATGATCTCCAGTAGATGTGTTAAAAAATATAAGTGGTATAACAAAATTTTTCGTACAGAAGTGTAGGATTTTTAAAAAAGTAAATGTATATTATGATTGTATTTGTTTGATATTGTAGTGACTTTCAGGAGCTGTGTGAAGGTTACTTTCAAAATTTCACATGCAAATCTATATTTTTGATTGCGTATTCCTGCAGGAAACTCTACAAACACATTATTTTTGCATAAGGCGTTATCGAGATATAAGCGGTCAACGCATGCCGACTATAGTGGCGTTGATTATAATTATTAAACTGCGGATTTTATGAATTTATGGCAAAAATGGGAGTAATTTCAAAGAGTATCAATAATTTCTTACAGCTTCATAAAACCACTAAAGAGATATAAATTGTTACTTGGTTCCGATTTCTTACAACAAATGGAAACGCACTCTAATAATTACTGCGAGAGAGACAAAAGTCAAAATCGACTGTTTAGTAACGTATTTATTACCGTGGACTGCATAATAATAAATGTAATTCAATATTCATAATATTTTATATTTATTAGGTCAGAATATTTCTTCAATCTACTGTAAACCTCTTCTGCATTCAAAATAAATAAATCTTGAACTAGACAAAGAACTGTAAAGTTCCTCTCATTCGGTCGACTGAAAAATCATTTTTCAATAATTTGTTTACTTGACTTTTCTGTGTGTCTTCCTAAAGAGAAAAAGATTAAAATTAGGGGGACAGCTTCGGACATAAAATTAGAGAAGAACATTTCAATTTTTTAAAACTTGAATATACATATAAATATATGTATTAGTTGCCCCCATGAAAATGTCATTAACGAGAACAAGTTTCTCTACTTTCGGCAAATTTTTGAAATCAGACGGTCTCCATATTACAAACTTCAGATTCATCCATTTCATTAGCTTTCGCACAAAAGCTGCTAAAAATCGGTACGTTCACTGAAAAGAAAAGAGGTTCGCCTCGTAAATCAACGATACCATGAATCCCGAAGCCCACGCGAACTGTTCATTTACGTGATCGAGAGGAATGTTCTTACAGCGAGTATTACAATCTTCGCTGGCGCGTTCCATTGAAAGTCCACTCGCTCGTGTGAGAAATTACACGGGATAGAGGCGCGCGCGCGCGCGTTGTGCTTTCATTATTATCCTCCAGTCCGGTAACATTTTTATCGCGGGGAGTCGAGGCGAGGACGAGAGGAGGCGAAGCGTGTGCGACACTAGCCGTGAAAATGTTTGCCGAACCGGAGATTCCAAGAGGATTACGAAAACAATAACCGTGTTAAGTCCTCGCTAATCTGCACCGAGCCGAGATAAAAGGACAGCCGAACGACTACGCTCCTTCGCGCCCGACTACACCGAATCCTAATCCCATTCTCCCGCTCGCCTAACGATCAAATTAATTTTCCTAAAGTCGACTACCCGTGAAGCGTTGGATCCCAAGCCGACCTACCTATTCCACGCCACCCGCTCCATTCGTTTCATTACATTTGACGCCGACTCTCGTCTCGTAACAACGACAAGCAACGATCATGACAATAGCTGACGACATTAACACACGTGCCTGCAACCTCTTCAGTATTTACGGGGCAAAGTGAATCTTCTATCACGATTACCAAGATATGCAAAAAGTATCATAGAACGGATAAAAAGTTACAACATATTTTCTACTGAATAGTTCATTCACCTTGACCTTTAGATGGCCTGGTCACTATAGTGGCCAGAGACAAAGACGGGAATATTGCAAAAATTCTTTTCCTTTTTTTGAGTAAATTGCATAATATAAATATTTCATTAAGAAAATGAAAGAAAAATGTCGGCCTTCTAAAGATTAAGGGGGTGTTTCGGTCTTCGAGGCCGTTTTGTAAATTCTTTTCAGAAGGACTGTTGAACTTTTTGCATTAGCATTTTGCACACGTATTTATGAGTATTCGAAGCAAGCTTTTTTATGTATGTGAAAATAATAAAAATTACATGAGTTATATTTTTCTTTCTAAGAATGGAATTTTTCTTGCTAAGGGATGAAGAGACTACACTCGCCGAAATTTCTATAAAGTCACTGTGTTTTGTAATGAATTCTTATAATTATACCATTACCAATGAAAAATTTGTATTTGGTAGCATTTCGGGATTACATAAAGAAAGCATACACGCCGATTTCAAAACATAAGTATAACATTTATTGATAAAAGAAAACAAAAATATAATTTTACACAGAACAGACTGCGAAATTTCTATAATGTCAGTTTCGTTTTATACGGATAAAGTTGAAATTAACAATTGTTTTTTTATTATATCTATTTTAATATTTAGTGTAACCTCCATTTTTTTCGAATTACATTAAAAATGCGATTGGGCATTGACGAAACTAACTTTTGTAGCGTTTCTGTTTTAACAGACGCCCATGCTTCAGTCACCGCATCCCTTAGTTGGCTAATGGAGTTGTATTGTTTGCAGTTTTTATAAACTTGTCGCGCAATGATACCCCAAACATTTTCAATAGGATTTATGTCCGGAGAACAAGCAGGCCATGGCAAAACATTGATATTTCTTTCAAGAAGCCACTGCTTTGTGTGCTTCGACGCGTGCACTGCAGCATTATCATGCTGATAAATAAAATTGTCATCTTCAATATTTTCTGTAAAGGGTATTAGAACCATGTCTAACAAATCCGTATAATTTTCAGAATTCATTTTGTGTTTTATGAAACACACTGGAGTCCTTTTGTCAGCATTGAACGCAGCCCATATCATTAGGGAACCACCGCCAAAGTTACGACTCGTTGTTACACTTTTCTCATTTCTCAGATCATGCCAATAATATTTACAGCCATCAGGCCCATCCAAATTAAATTTTTTCTCATCTGAAAAAATGACAGACTCCCACTCTTTCGTCCAGGACATGTGTGCCCGTGCGAAATCAAGACGGGCCTGTTTATGTGTTTCTTTAAGGCCTGGTTTACGTTGCATTTTTGTCCACACAAATTGCCCAGAATAATTTAAAAGTTGTTGCACACGTCTTCTTGTTACTGGGAGCTCCAATTCAGCTCGCAATTGTGCTGCATTTTTCGTTTCCTTAGCCGCAGACCTCATTAATAATGAATGTTGTCTCTTTGACAATTTTTTATTACCACCTTTAAAATGATTTTTTCCGTAATTTTCACGTAAATTGATATAATTATTAATCACAGTATATGACCGATTAATTTTCTTAGCAATTGCGCGATTAGAGCAGCCCATATTTTTATAAGCATCGATCGATGCTTTTTCTTCAATTGTTAGTACTTTTCCTCTCGGCATTGTACTACACGCGAATCAAATTATAAAAAACAGGATTTCTATGAGTTCTAAAACTAATACTTTTAGAATGTTTGCAATTTCCCGTAGTTCTCTGCTCAGAATACAGAGAAACACTAAGTGACTTTATAGAAACTTCGCACTTGTGTTCTGCACCACGCAGAAATAATTAAAAAAAACGTAAATAGTAAACAATGCGGTCTTGAGTGCGCGGTCCTTCTATCCGAGTGTCAACAAAGCACAAGGCCAGATACGATAAAGCAACAGAAATTGTAATATTTTAAAAATATCTATGAAAATGACGATGACTTTATAGAAATTTCGGCGAGTGTAAGTGCCCCAGATAGCTTTTGATGAACTAACATTTATTTGAAGTATCTTTTCTGTTCTTTGTCATTATGAAGGAACAATGAAACATTCGATTCTATTGTAATGTACATCTGGAAGATACGATGAAATTCGTCGACTCAAATTCTATGAACAATATTTTAACCTGTGTGTACTTGCCGGCGAATTTCACTGGCGTCAGTATTAATCAACAACGATATTAATCAACAATAACTTTGTAATTATACTGTATACGGGTACATCGCATCGACTCGTATACATCGCCTCCGATAATTCCAGGAATTATCGATTGTTTACTTCCAGTAGCTTGCTCGCTTTTGAATAGATTGCAAGGTAGAATGCCAACCACTGACAAAGAGCATCGACGAACTATTCCCTTCCAATTTCGATGTAATTTATTAGATTGCTATGCTATCCACGAATGAGAGAAATACATACATTGTTGAAGGAGTAAACTTTAACACGAAGACTGCTATCTCATCTAGTTTTCAAAATGAGGTCAGTACGGAATTATTTCTATCACATAACAGTCCAGACGAAAATCATATAATAGTTATCAATTTTTAGAACAGCAAGATGATGATGTAGTCTTTTCAATTTCAGCTTTTGTAGTTCTCAGAAAAATTCGTTTCCCTTTTCGCTCTGTTACAACTTAGTTTTCTGAGTTGAGGTTGACCAATTTTAGAATGCAAATGTTATGAAGTACTACAGTGAAGTCTTGATCCAAGTCCAATTCTCGGGTCCGTGCTGTGACATATATCGTGTAGGGCTACTATTTTCTTGTGACCGCGTCGATCGCGCCGAGCGTAGAAAAGGACTACATACCGTCAATTAAACCACTAAATACAGTTAAAATTATATCGCGTTTAGTGTCATTTAGTGTCATCCTCTAATGTCATCCATACAACATTTACATAACTTTTTGACAACATAGAATCACTTAGAGAACATTGCTGTCGGTTAATACCGCCATCGATGAACGCTAGTGTCGGTCAAATCTGATTTGGATTAATTCTTGTTGGTTACAAACCGTGTTTGTGAAGCCCGTGTCGGCGATTTCAGTGCAACCACTCGCAGTACTATAGACTGTCATGTATGCATTTACTAAATTAATCCATCTATTGCCACATGCAAGGTACAGTTTTGGAATAAATCAAAAGCGTAGAATAAAATATTTCGCTCTGGAATTTATTAAATGACTGCTGAGGAACAGAATAATGCTACGTAGAAGTTATAATCAGACTGCACGGATCTTTATGCATTTATGGCTTCTGAAAAAGTTCCAAAAATGCTAGAATATACAGAATTTGACAGAATTTAGTACGATTTTTATTCATTTCCGATCTATAAATATTTGTATTGATTACAAGACACAGGAGCGAAATATAATTTTCTTTCTTTTTTAAATTATTTTGTTAATCTGAAACCAATACGCCGGTGCCCTTAAATCTTTCTAATATGTTTACTGCAATTTTGTCATAAATTCATAAAATCCGCAGTCTATCTATAACACAAAGACTACTACCACGGAAAATAACATTTTATTTCATTCCACTTTCGTACCATTTATTTAATATCTAACCTTCTTTCAAAATAAGAGTACAGATTTTTTAATCTCCTTCACAGATTTCTTAGACGTTCCGTATTAAACAAATACACATTCTTCGAACTGCCAATTTAAAAAAATTTTTTAACCATAATTTTAGAGATATTCGCGTAGGTGCCATTTAAAGAGAGCAAATTCCCCTACCGTTTGCAAGCTATTATAAAGGTGTTCCATATGAGCAACCGCTGCCCTACATATTGTTATCGTATCGGTTTATAAGTAACCAAAAGAAAAAGAAAAAAGGAAAAATGTTTTATATATTTAGATGATTTCCACGTTTTGAACGACGCAGACTGCGCGGAAGCAGCCTCGAAAGGACGAAACGAGTCCTTGAGGGAATCGAGATCGGAACGGGCTCGTCCTTTAATCTGGTTCCGTACGGTCGCGCAAACGAAGTTATTTATAAGTCTCTCGTATAATCGATCGTGCGTTACTTCCGTGTCACCGACGGCTCGGAAAACGGAATACACATTCACGGCACTCAAGAAGGTTCAACGAGGCGAGGCACGAAAATATGAAACAGCCAGCCAGCCAGCCAGCCCAGCCAGCCATCCGACGATATAATGTATGGTGATGCATCGCATCGTTATGGAAATACGAATTTAAATACGAATATTCCACGTGGCCGCAAGATAATGGCGACTTCGTCACGTGTGAAACGAACTTTGCTAACGCGAAGTGAAAACAGTGCTCGCTCGCTGCCCACGGGAGGGAAAATCGCGGGAACGGGGAATACATTAGAATTTTTATAGGTGAATATCCATCGATAAATTGTTACGTAAAAGCTGTTCCGTGGCAGCTGAACTTCTAGCAAAGAATGATACTCGAACTTCGTACGAGAGAATTTCAATAACATAGCGGAGCAATCGATCAAAAGTTTTGCCGATGTTGCGAGCAACACACGCGCATAATTTCAACCTGTTTAGGGACTTCTAAACACATTTTGTTAAGGGGACCCACAAGTAATCAACTATTTTGAAATCTAAAAGAAACTTTGTAATAAATTCAAGTTTTTATTTGTTAATTTCTTATATAATCACCATCATTAACAAGGACAGTTTGCCATCTTTCCTGCAAATTTTCTAACTAACGTTTTATATCGAATGAAAACGCATCAAGCATTGATCACAAATGAATGACCGGATTAAACCTATGGGAACATTAAATTGCCTCTCCTTTCGAACTACTTCTGCGATTTTAAGTCAACAACGAATTTTTTACTAAACTTAACGACATCTCTAAGTACCTATACGGCAGATTTGCATAGAAAATGAAAAGCGTAAAACCGGGAAGCTTGAAAGAACACGTTTAACATCGTTTTGATAAAACGTTCTCGAGAATTCTGGATCCTTTCAGCGATCCCTGGTCCTCATTCACTTTAATTTCGATTAATTCATCCGGTACGATCCTACTCGGATATCCTTCGGTACTTTTCCGAACAAAAAGGATACGGACAGGGAGGAATCAAGGAGGGTAACCATAAATGGAAAACGTTAACCGATCGCTACGAGCCAATTCATTCAAAAGGTGCCGACCAATAGACTGTCACATGCTCATTCTCCGACGGTAACCGTTCGAAAAGCCGTTGGATTTGATCCGGTGAAACACAGGGGCCTCGGGGATTTCAACAGATACCGGTTGCCTCGGACATCGTGAATGTTATCGTTCGGCATGGAAAAGTGGAATCCTGGTTGCTGGATGTCGCGTCCGATTTAATCCACTCGGTCAAAAGTTTTCACAAGCGTTCAGACAATCTTTCTCCGTGAAAGGTTTGCAGAAACACGTAACTTGAATCAATGGTTTACCGAATGGAAACCGAGGTCTTCTAACTATTCCGTGGATGTTTCCTAGAACTCTAACAAGGGACGTCACCCAATTAGACGCAAACTTGCAGCGTGAACGAAAAGTCCATAGATACAAGCTCCGCACTTAACTTTAAACACGCATAACTTTTGAACCAGTGAATTCCTCGCCTTAAAACATCGATTTCTGGCATTTTCTCTTCAAGATGTACAGGATTATATAGTAAAAAAATTAAAAATTTCTGGGTTGCCGAGGTGAAGTTTATTTACTGCTACAAGAAGCTTGTACATATAGTATATGCAGGGTGGAAATTATAAAGCGTTACAGACAAAAATGTTCCAGATGAAAGTTGCTTCCCGATGGAGACTCCTCTAAGGTGAAGTGAAGGTCAACTTTCATTTTTTAAATGGAATTATATGTTTTTTTATCCACCATCAAATAGTGCATTTTAAGCTGTGTTCGATGACCTATGCCTCAATGTCAGTCCACGTCAAACTGGTAGGGAAATGCAGAAAAGGTGTAATCGTTTTATCTGTACTTTAGTGCTCTTGTTGTAGTGGCGTATAACATTATTTATAAATATTTAGCATGCTTAAATAGTGGAAATTTTTTATTTCGGCCGTTTCGACCCGAACACGAAGTTATAAACATCGCCGTGGAGAAACTAGTTATTGAATTTTCTCCGAAGATTTCTCTAACAATATTAAGCGATCAAAATGCATGGCGTGCTGTTTAGCAACATGCAATTGAATTGGTGCAGCGATCGCGGTGATATTCTTGATGGCAACTGCAGCGGTACCATTTCCCGAGTACGTTCGCATTAGCGTAATTAAGGGCTAAAGTAATTAGATATAAGGGGGACCAATAGGACCCCGATACGTTTGAACCAGTGCACGGGAACAGTTTGTCAAACGCTATCTATCGAGCCGGTTGTGTTTTATCTTCCCGGTCGGTGTGTATCATCGTTTCAAAGTGGAAATTCCTATGATTTACTGGCTCGTCGTTGCCGCACGTTAATTAGACTCGACTTATCTGAAACAATTCGCGTCGGGCTACAGGGGAACGCAATTACGCGAGTATCTTGGCTACTTATGTTTTCAACCGTTGTAGTAACGTGGCAGACACGAAAGCGGGATTTGCGACGCATCTCGGACAAAAATAAATCAACTCTAACGAAAGAAATTTGTTCTGGAAGAAGAGCTTCGTTTTCCTGAACATTGAAAATATATTTCGTTCGATTCGTGTTTAACAGAACTCGCTTAAATTGAAATTTCGAAATGTTCTAACGGGCACGTTAAAATTGCGTTTTTAAATTAGAATGATATGTTCACCAAAAGATATGTTCACCAAAGGACTTTATGCACGCTGAAAGACATTTAAAAGAATTTCATATTATTTTAACTTTAATTTTAACAGGGTAGACGTCTACAGAGATTAACCTTCACCTCTTAAAATGAAATCACGTGTTTTTGAACACCTATTATTGTAACCCTTCGTATAATAATTTTCGGAGAAGGTGAAAAATGAAAATGAATTATAAAAATGAATTATAAAATGAAATTATAAATGAATTATTTAATTGTGCAGTTTGTACTTTATAATATTATCTACTTATTTACAATAATAATCCAATTTTACTCGATGACATTTATGTCACGATAATCGTTTTTGTACAATTTGGTACTGCCGGTGCTCAGAGACCATCATTATATTATATAATATACATATATAACATAATTATATTCTCGACGTGTTGGAGCGTTCAAATAGAAATAATTAAAAGTGTAAACAATTTTTGCTGAAAACCATAAACTTGATCAAAAAGGATTTTAAGAAATTATTTTCATTGTATTTGCAAAATTAGATTCCATTTAAAAATTCAATTCGATTTAATTTGAGATAAAAATAAAAATCGTATTAACATTTTCATGGCCAACGTAGAATCCGTGATCCGTAATCGACAACCAGGAGCCGCGTGCGATTGACAACAATTTATATTTATAGCCGATTGCCGCACGAATTTGGAGATCAAATGTAAACGAGAATGAAAAATATTGCTTGATAATGTCGTGTGTGTAAACCACTTGTTGTTTGATATTCAATGAAATTTTACATATTTCGATCGGAAAATAAAAATGCCAGAATTGTAAATATGGATCAAACGACTATCTGTCCTCCATACGTACATATATAAAACGAGACAAAATGAAGTCGACAGTGCCTAGTTATATTTATTGAAGTAACCTAAAATTACGTTAATATTTGCAAATATCTAGCCGAAAAAAGTCCCAGAACTATTCCCACTGCCGCGGGGTACAGTAAATTCTCGATTTATGTCAACAATACGGGTCATGTATCTTGCCAGCGTCATGTATCTCCTAGCCGGTGTAAGTCCCTGGGTAGATCCGTGTTGTGGACATATATCGAGTAAACACTGTCGCACTAAGATCATGTAGCTCCATTAGGCTTCGATCAGACTTTACTGTAATAGTCTTAAGGCTTTCTAATTTGTTCACCGTTTTCAATTGCAACCTATCTTTGCCATAAATGCATGAAGCCCGGAGTCTAATTATCGTCCGAGGGTTAAACGGAATCATCTGTTTGGTAACGTGATAGAATCGCTCATCTCGGATTTTGTCCAACTACAATAAATTGATGATCCGTCAGAATGCGCGACGGTGTCGCTACTCAAATTTATATCTTCGCGGCTAAAAAATTGGCCTGCTCTATAAACGCTCAAAGTTTCTTGAAGAACTTGTAAGTTCACAATCCGATCATAACCGATCCTAAACTGCTGAGCGGCAACTTGGAACGGAAATCCTAGCGAAGTTAGCTAACATCGCCCCGTGGAACGACAAGCAGTTAGGATCGTCAGTATATTCTTGCCGAGTAAAAATAGCTGAAACGAAGTTTCCTGGATGTATCGAGGGGGCGGCAACGGTCTCGTAACGATCTCCTTACCTGAAATTCAGGTTCCGAACGACTAATCACATTGGCACAGCCGACGTTTACGTCTTTTCCTTCGAATCCAATTAAAAGGTAATTGAAAAGTAGGGGATGGCTGTTTTATCACGGCCCGCGGAAAGAACACCGGCACGGGCCAATGAATGGAAGCGAGGTAAATTCCGTGTTAAAGCCCGCCATCGCACGGTGGGACACTTCCGCGAAATTGGTGGAATTAATTCGAAAATTTTATATTGTGAATAGACAGCGGATTTTATGTCGTGAATAGACAGCGGATTTTATGCATTTCTGGCAAGAATTAGTAGGTGTAATTTAAAACAGTAAAAATATTAGAAAAATTTAAAGATATATTATTTTCAAACTATTAACCGTTTGCACTCGAGTGGTGACTCTGAAGCACCACTAGAAATTATTGTGGCATTATTTCAAAGACATTACAAAAAATATTACAAAATATTTGTTACATTACAGAATTTCTATTTAATAGATCACTAAACATTTAAATATTATATGTGGTAATCGGATTAGTTTCGTATGAATAAAGTGAAAATATTCTAAGACGGAAGAAAAATTTAGTTTTAGAATGAAAATAGCGCCGAGTGCAAAGGGTTAAACATATTAAAAAAGAAAATAAATTTCTATTTCACTCCAATTCGTTGACAAAACAAATTTTTATTTTGTATAAAGATTCGCTGTCCAGTCATGAAGTAAGTTGGAAGCAGGTATAGAATGTCTTATCAATATATGTCCACAACACGGGTCTACCCAGGGACATATATCGGCAAGGAAATACTATTCTTTGATTGGAGTGGCCTCGATCGCCGAGGAGTTAAAACAAAATACGGGCCGGGTGTATCGGTGTGAGACTACTACTAACCCGATAACAAAACTTCTTTATTTTTCTTCTTTTTTTTTATTTACTTCTAAACCTACCTATTGCACTTTGAATGTATGTGCACATTTAACCGACTGTGTGTACAGTGAATCCGCGATATAAGTCGCCAAGGCTTCTACGTTAAAGGTCGCGGACTTATCCCCACTACCGCAGGGTATACCCCGTGAGGGGCCGAGGAGTTTAAACATAACACGGGTCGGGTATATCGGTGTGAGACCAGAAGACGACTAATAATCCAATAACAAAACTTCTTTATTTTTCATTATTCTTTTATGGGACTTTCTAATGAATGGGAATTCAATTTCTTTAAAAATGCTTTTATTTTAACACTTCAGGGTTAAATTGATGACCTCTAAAGAATACTACATCCTAATTCAAACATTTTTTTCGCGATGGAAAATACCATAAATTGAGATCTCCTCTTGAGAACCGTACGTGCACGATTTTTTTCCGAATCGCGTTCTGGCACAGCGTGCACCGTCTCGAATAACTTCTCCAACTATGAAATATTCCCTCATAAGCGACGCGACGCGCGACGCGTCCCGACTCGCGTAATACCGTTCATTATCGGCGAAGGGGGTGGCGAGGTAACCGTTGTAAACAATGGGAACTTACTCGATCAGCTCATGCATTATTCATTGCGACTCTCTTGAAAACATGCATACAGTGTCCCCTGATTTCTTATGCCGGGCCCATAGCGACGCGAACGCTGCGCTCTCTCTCTCTCTCTCTCTCTCTCTCTCTCTCTCTCTCTCTCTCTCGCTCTCTCTCTCTCTCTCTCGTTTCTCGCCGAGTCGCGGAAAGTGTCGGCGGATACTATTCAAGGGATGTTTACTCGGTCGAGGGTCGGAGCAACAGTTAAGCTTTTCCAATTTTACAGCGAAAATATTTGGATCAAATTTCTCGTGGCTTGCCTCCGCGAGATTTGCGCCGAGTCGACCCTGGATCGCTCTCGTCGAGAATGTCGCGTCGGTTTTATTACGAGGATGTTCTACTGACCCCGGTCTGACACGGGTTAGATCGATTCTACTGATAGCCACTGACAGGCGTGTTTCTGATGGAATTCCCCTCTAGTAGACGGAACACGTCATCGACGACTCGACGCTGACACGTGATTAAAAGCTTCATTGGATTTTCTGTTCTATATACTGTGGTTAGACTGCGGTCCTTTATGCAGAATAATGATTTTCTTCGTCAATAAAGTACAGGAACCAAATAAAAAACTGGTTTCTTCCTTTAATACTGCTAAAGGACAAAAGTAGTTGATACTCTTCGATTCTTCTAATGTTTCTACTGTTTAAAATTGCAGCTACTCGCTTTTTATTAACATAAATTAAAAAATTTTTATTATCATTATTTTATTATTACAGTAATCAGAAATATTCTTCATGCGCATAATGTTGCATCATTTATTTTTTGAACTGAGATGTAAATTACGTCAACATAAAATAATATTCAAAGTCCTATCCAAAAAGAAACTTTAACCCTTTGCGGTCAAATACCATACAAAAGCAACATCATACTCTTACTGATTAAGTCGAATGTCGCCTCTAAAGCGGCAAAAATATTTTCGTTATGTGTGTCAGTAATAAATATATTTTCTATCAACTATTTACGAAATTGAAATTGTAGTAATACTAACAAACATTTGCAAATCTGCACACACCACAAATTATGTTAATCGGTTTTTTCGCTTCCCTTCTCAGATAAATTGCATGCAGTATTCGATGTCAGTAAATGCAGCGCGATCAAAAACAAAAACTAAACCATATTGTTGTTATCTAAAACAATAAAATAATTTCATTGAACACAATATTTTTTACTTAATTTTTCAGCACATAATCTCGTTTTATGACAAAAGTATATCGACCCAGCGAGAAGTATAGATGAAACGGTTCTCGACCGCAAAGGTTTAAATTAATATGCGCGAATAGTCTGGTGACTATAAGCCGGTCTTAAGAACATTTCGGACGATTACTTGCGTGATTATGAAGCCGCAAGTAATTATGATCCCTGTCTCGTTCGCTCACAATACCCTCGTCAAAGCTGGGGATGAAAGCAGCCGACGATCGCGAGATACGATCGATACAGACGACCGAGATTGTGGATCGTATTTCACACGGGGTCCGACTAAATAAAACGACGCGTCACATATTTCGGCCGACGGGGGTATAATTCATGGGACTGTCTTGACCAGCTATAAATGATCATTGCTTTCGCGGAAATTTATGGCTCGCAGATCGAGTATTCTTCCCAGCGAAATTTCGGACCATCTCTGTAAATCGGGTGTGCCGGTCAAGAATGGGGATCAGAACAAATGGCGGATGGTCAACAGCACAGAGACCGCAGCATGGTACTACGTCAAATATAAATTCAAAGTGATGCCGAATTAAATTACGCGAAATTGAATTTAAGCGGGAAGCTACTTTGAATACAATTGTATTTGGAA
This sequence comes from Halictus rubicundus, assembly GCF_050948215.1. Classification (NCBI taxonomy): domain Eukaryota; kingdom Metazoa; phylum Arthropoda; class Insecta; order Hymenoptera; family Halictidae; genus Halictus; species Halictus rubicundus. Next base: position 4,898,519 of record NC_135159.1, on the reverse strand, counting down.
TTTTCCTTTCCATACGATGTTTTCTTAATATTTAGGGTCTCAGAACATATTTCTGCACAGTTTCAAAATAATTCTCGAAATTGTTAAAGACAACAGAAGGATTTGCATAAGCTTTAAGTACATACACAGATAGCTTGCAATTGGTCGTCATGAAATTGTACGTTCTAAAATTCAAATTTAGTAAGAACAATTGCGAGATTATACAGGATTTTTCAGAACGGGTTATACACAGTGTATATAATATATACAGTGTAATTCTATATGCAAAAATGAGTGAAAAACACTGAATAACATTTTTTTGTAAGGTGTGACTGATCATGGCCAACCAATTCTACTTCTCGCGGATGCTAGGACACATAAACCTGACGGATTATCAAACTCGTTCTTTTTAAAAATCAAGTGTCAACCGAAAACATTTTGCAACAACCTATTAGATGCAAATGAAATTCGAGAAAACTATGAAATGAGTATAGGGAAAAGTTGTTCAGAATGATAACCTTGACAACATATGTCAAGGTCTTCAAAATCTCCAATACCATAATACCATAATCCCCCTATGCCTTTATCATCCGTCCTGGAACACCCTGTATACATATTGTTTAATCTGGATTCAATTGTTATTTAAACATAAAAATATAATTCCATAGAACAAATTTATGATAAGACCAAATTCATAAATGTCCGAGCGTTAAGCATCTTTGAGCTTCAAAATTTATTATTTTTGCACAAAAATTTTTTTAACACTGGGTTTACGGAGCACTAAAAGTGACTATTTTGCATTACTTTATAAAAATAAGAAGAACGGGCTGCCCACATTTTTAGAAATATTGTTAAAATAATATATACCCAAAGAAATAAATTTGCTAATTAATTTCTCATGTATGCATCCTTAGAATCTTAATAATTTTAAATTAAAAATATTAGAACCCGTAATCTTTACGGTAAAATTAGTGTTAAGCGTAAATGAAAATGTTTAAAATTTTCGTGAGTGAGGGAACTGAAAATTGCACTTCACTTGACCATTATTCGTACAAAGAGAACTAAATGTTCTTGTCCCTCGTTCAATGGTCAAGAGTCACAACAGGAGAGCGTTGAGTGCCAGAAGACAGATCGGTTGGTGACCGGAAGTCTGGCAACGTCGGGGATTTTCCTTTGATTCCGTGCACACGTACGGGACCCCAGAACCATGATGAACACCCCGTCGTTATCCTTGGGGGGTCTTCCTGGCGTTTTATGGCACGGCAATCCCCCACTCAACTACTCCGTGACAAAATTGTAAGACACCTATATCCTTAGTAATATGGTCATGTCCTACCGATCAAAATTAAAGTATCGCAAAATCTGAACGGGGAAAATTATCGATGTTTAAGCTGTTGCAACTTCGTTATATCTGAAACCCCACTTTCTTAAGCATCGTATGCTCCACAAAACTAGTTACACCAAAGACTCGATTATTATTTACCCATTTTTGGTTCTACACTTTAAATCCACCAATTCTATTTTATACTTATTCATTTTTTTTTTCATCTCATATTTTGGACCAATACACCAAATTACTGTTACAGTTACGATAAGAATGTGGGAAAACACCTTTAAATGCAGAATAATCTCTGGATCTCTGCCGACCCATAACTAATAAAGATTGCTAGGCAATTAGAAATTTTCCTGTACTTTTAATATCAAATGCAGCTGATGCATTCAAATATTAATCCTCTTTTAAATCTTAAGCGTTAATTAAATTGCTACCACGTTTGCATTATATTTTTTAAAATTTCATCATACCAACTATGGGTCAAATTGCTTTTCAAAAATACTTATGTATTAAGAAACACCTGAGAAAGTGAAAACGTATTTTTACGTTTAATAAATTAATAATAATTTTATTTATCACTTAAATTACTATGGATGTGAAGATCGAAGTCTTGTTTTTATAACGACCTACTATGATTTAGTGCACGACGTTTTGTTATACTTCTATTATATTTCGGAGTGCCGCTTGCATTACCTAGAATAATTCAAGATTTGACTTTATACTGTGCGATAGATTCAAATTCGTATCACTGAATTTTTAGCGATATGCTCGGTATTTTTATACATCGTCTCATAAATATACCATGCATTAAACACATGAGTTACAAGGACCTACCATGCAACCTCCACGTAGAACATCTTCGGATATTCTAATGCGAGCAGCATAATTTTTATTCAAACTGCTGTAAAGCAGCAACAAAAATCGTAAATCAGATGTTATGGTTCCATTGTAAAGACTGGACTAGAAACTTCATACCCGTGGCATCTTGGATAAGGAACAATATTTCGTAAACTCCGTAGACACGTTTTAATTTATAAAATTTTCGATAAAAGACCGTGCCTTCAAGACATCAGAGAAAAGCAACCCAGGAATGCGATAAGGGAGACCGCCCTTTCAGAAGGGTCGGATTAAATTGTTGCCTGATTTTTATCAAGAAGCTAACACAAGTTAAACTTGGATAATTTTTAACCCAAGATGTAGTTATTCTTTTTTAGGATTCCCTTTTAGACATTCTCACACGCTGGAATTTATGGCATAATTTAATATTAAGGTCGAAGTCCTAAGCGTTAATGTATTGTTTTATGCCAAGTATACATGGATAAAATATTTAGAGAAATAATTATTTACATAGTGAAGTATATTATTTTGCTGACGTTAATCATTTCTTCGATAACTTCAAGCTTAACATTTCATTTGTTATTCTATTAGCAAATGATTTATTTACTTTCAATATACAATCACGTTTGCTAGGTCACTTCTGAAGTAAAAATAATAAGTTTATATCTTCGTATAGTTTTTATCTTCATTTCAAATAAATTTTGTCCACATTTACTTTACGATTATACTACGACTTCCTGAAAAGCACGTGACACTATGAGAATGGTTACAAATTCAAACCTTACAGCACAACAAATCGCGCCAACGGCTGCAGCTAATGGAGTTACAAATTGTAAAGGGAAAAAGAGGGCACTTTACGACCCGTTTTACACAGTGGATGGTCCTGTTTATGACCCTGGAATGACAGATTAAAGTGAGTGCCATAAATACTTGACAGTCCGTCTTCTTCGAACCATTCGCAAAACTAGACGTGTTCTTCTCGAAATAGTGTTTCCGAAAATGGTAACCAATGTTAACCAACCTTAACAGACTTGCCCAAAAGTTACGGTGATAACGTTTTCTTCCTAATTGTTCAGAATTACACGCCACATATATTCATGCCATGATGAACATATTTATAAGTTCAAAAAACCTTTCTGTAAATATCTCGATAACGATGACCACGCGACGGTAACATGTAGACAATAGGATAAGGGACCCAATTACTGCGGGGGTACTAATTACTGTGCGTATATTGATTATACTTCTTTTTAAAGCATAATGGATATTAACAAAGAGATATCAAATTTTTTCATTAAAATTGGGTAATACAGATGTTACATTTCTCTTTTTCAATATTCATTATGCTATAAAAATAAGAGTAATTGGTACCCCCACAGTAATGGGGTCCTTTACCCTAACATATCCCTGAAAATGAAGGGAACCAAATTTTCGAAAAATTGCTGATATTTGAAGTGTTTTAAGCTTCCTAACAAAAAATCATTCACAACCGGTCAACTTTACACAAGCATAACTTTTGAACCAGTGAATTACTACCATTAAAACCTTGGATTGTTGGCATGTTCTCGTCAAAATCTGCTGGATTATATAAAAAAAAGTTAAAAATTTCTGGATTGCCAAGGTGAAGTTCAATCGGTGTCGGGAAAACCCGTTGTCTCTTAACACATATTGCGCGGGAAGCGACTAAAGTCGTTTTTCACGGATTATCGATGGATTATTGTTATCGATGGGTTTTTGTGATGTTTTTACAATAAAATCGGATAAACATGCGTTGCAAAAATACGAAACGTGCGTTGCAAGAATGAATGCAACACGGTAAGACTTTGGCGACAAAGTGGCCGCGCAAGATGTTTTAAAATCGAAATGGCGAAAGACGGGCTTACATCTCGAATTCTAAAGCGAGTTGGATTCCTTGGATTGGAAAACAGTTTGGAACGATGCGACAGTTTCTCTCGGCACGCAACAAAGTCGCGCAACCTCGCCAATTACTCAAAGTAGTATTAAGTTCGGTGTACCGTGGACAGAGTCTCGCGCGACACCGTCAAGTGCCTTCAGAGGCCCCGGGTGGATTTATCGGCAATTAATGCAAATCTGGTTCGAGTCAACATCTCCCGGGCAAAATATACGGAGCCGGGTCCCGGGGCTGGTTTCTGTCCCAGTAACTCGCTCGGCGGAACTAACGATCGCGGGGTTGCGAAAATAACGAGACACGCTCGCGGAACGTGGCATAAGAAAGTTGCATTACGTGATACGCGGGGCCCAGGAAAAAGGTTGCCAAGCCAGGGTGGACCGGTCGCTTTTACGCGAGCGAAAACGCGAGAAGAAACGCCACGGCGAAGGAGGGCCGACAGAAGGGAGAATTACGGTCGCAACAAAGGCATATCCCTTTAAAACGGGCTAACGTTTCCAAAGGTACAGGAAAAACTCGCCGCTTTCCCGGTTACGGTGCAGCCCCTCGGATGGTTTTTGGCAAGAAGATTTTCATTGACGTGGTTAATATCCTCTTCTATTTTGTCCCGGGGAAAAGAGCGGCTTTTGCCAAAGAAGATGAAGAACGTCAAAGGCCGGTACACTCCCGAACAAAATGTTAGCGCGCCTCAGGGCTGCCTGTATATTTGGTCACGTTCGCACAGGGAAGAGTTACATTTTACACCAATTACAGGGAACAGCGTAGTTGATATTTTAAGCTTCATGCTTTAAGCTAATATACACGATTTTTTAACAATTTTTTATTTTACTTATTGACTCAGTTTTACACTGTATTGTACGAGTAAGATTTTTCCGAGATCAGTGCTGTCTGGTGGTAAAATATTTACTTTTAGAATGTCTTCTGTTTATCAATATTTACACAGGAAAGTTATAGTCCAATTTGATGCAGTTCAGAAAGAAAATTTTTATTTTGCATAAAGATTCGCCTGTCTATTTATGACAAACTTGAGTATGTGCAATTGAAAACAGAAGAATGATTAACGAAATTTGGGAATATCAATATTTCACTTTCAACCCCTTAAAATGATTTATAAAAGGAAGATCCTTCTATTTGGCTTCTGCCCCTTGCAATTTATTTTGCACTGCAAGACACAGGAGCCAAATAAAAATTTCTTTCTTCTTCTAATTATCTTATTAGGTTGAAACAAATACACGGATGTGCTTAAATCTTTTTAATATGTCCGCTGCTATAAATTGTACCCATTTTTGTCATAATTGTATAAAATCCACGATCTAGTTATTACACGTCAAATTACTGCGAAACCTTTTGTTTTTCAATTGATATTTAGTTAGAGGAGAACCGAATAAATTGACATCAACGATCGAACAGAAAATGACGGTTTCGTTGCAAACTAGTGAAGAGGACAATTGAACAAATTGACATAAACAATCGAACGGAAAAATGAAGATTTCATTGCAAACTCGTGCAGCAAAACCTGCAAGTATGACTGTAAAATGGTTGAAACGGGATGGATGTAGGTGTAGCATAATGCGAAGCTGAATGATATGAAGAACATTTCGAGGAACAATTTTGAAGTCTATAAGAAAGAGGAATCCATTTCGACGAAAACGAATATGAAACTGCGTTTTAGATTCGCAAGGAAATATCGGAAATGGATCATTTCCAAATGGAAATGTGTTATACGGCCCGACTAAACTAAAATCGACGGTATTCTATCTTACGATCGTTTCAGGAATCAAATTCGGATGGAAGAGTCACGCCAAACCTAACGTGTAACACAAATCGTCGAACATAAAAATAACTCCGTTATATTTTGTAGCTGTATTAGCAAAAATGCATTGCATTTTATATTTCATGTTTTCATTGGATTGTATTTTATTTTCTTTTTAATGTATTTCACTGGCAATAAGATTTATTAAACCCATCTGAAAACTTTAGTAAATATTATTACCAACTTACAGAAAAGAAAAACAATTTTATCGTGATTATTGGAAATTATTAAACAATATGCCACGACAGATTGCAGCAGTCCTAAAAACTAAATAATAGAGAAAATGCTAGCACCTTGTCAAGGTTGAAGGATTTTATTTTTTAAATCATAAATGAAAACCGAATCATTATTTGTTATGAATAAATGGAGTAAGACTGACAACTTATGTTTATGTTACATTTATTCTTTTAATTCAACACTGATAGTCATTTGTTCCCTTCAAAACAAAAGAAGAGCAAGAACACGGAACAAATCCCAATAAAATTACACAAAGGAAGGTAAACAGCAACTGTGCTCGGTGGGAAGGAATGATAGCACACTTGAAAAGTTTTCATATCTTACAGGGAAAGTTAGGGAACCTGGAAATCCAGAAAAGTATGAAACTTTGTGTGCGAGTAGTTTTATTCATCCGCAAACAAACCTATTTTTCGTTTAGCCATACTACGATTACAAGGGTTACAATCACCCCTGAGATTGCAGAGAGACCGTAGAAATTTCTTTTTCGTGGAATATCTCAAAAAAAAAGCGAGAGTTCTGCAAAATTAGCAAACAAAAATTGCATCTTTTATCGGTGTAAACGAACGTGATGCCCATAGTCGACGCACAGTCTTTAAAATGCCACAATTCATTTAACTTTTGATTATTTTTCTAGATTTCAACACCAGCAACGTGAACATTTACAGGATGTCCCAAAAATGTACTTCCTTGAAAGGGCTGATTCCTGAGATCATTTGAAGCACCTTTTTCCTTTGCAAAAATGTTCTACGTGGCTTTGTTGAGGAGTTACTAATGAAAATACACCGACCAATCGGAGCGCGGATACAGCGGACGGAATCCTACTCGGCGACACGCCCCACTCAGCATAGTGTTGTCATTGGCCGAGATGGAATCTGTCCGCTGTTGCCGCGTGCTGATTGGTCCGTGCTTTTCGTCAATAACTCCTAAACGAAGCTACGAAGAACAATTTCACAAAGGAAAAATTGACTTCAAATGACCTCAGGAGTCACTCCTTTCAAGGAAGTGTAAGATTATTGGGACATCCCGTATATTAAATAAGAAACTAAATTTTTGTGTGTCAAATGAGCAAAAATGGAGTTATAATTGTTGTTTTTATTTCAAAAGACTGTCTAAAGGATTAAATAGATAATGAGTTCAATTTTTATATTTCTTCGCCGAAAAATTTACAAAAGAATTGTAATGTTACAAGAGGAATTAGTTAAAAATTTGTGAATAGCACAACTGTTTAAGTAAGTAAAATGATCGTTAAATCTATTTAACACGTTGACCGCCATGTCACCCACATGAGGGTGACGGAATTATTTGTCCTGGTTTTAGAATGAATTTTTACGTTAATATATTCATTGTACCAAATTTAATTAGCATTTGTAAAATGCAAGAAAGATGGAGGACTACTCGATATCATACATTTAATTTTTTCAATTTTTATTTCATTAAATAACTTACTTTGATTTTATGGAATTTTTGAGGTTTCCAGATTGGCAGTCAAAGTGTTGAATGTAGTGATTTCTTTATATATATCGCATACACGACGGTGGCAAAGAACCGTGTTCTTGACATATATCGAGAATTCACTGAAATAGTTTACGGTGCGCTGTCATTTTGTCCTGGAGCATAGGTATAACAGGCGACCCTTATCGCGTTGTGACCCGCAAAGGGGTGAACGAAGCATGGTAAAAACGGAATTATTGGGCACCGGACGACGACTTCCTCCCATGGCCTTTGGATTTATTCGCGGAAGACCGCGACCGTCAACAACCCCACGCGTCCTCGGCTTCTCGGTTGCACAATATTCGCGTGAAATTCGTTTTGTGAGAGCCTCAAAGGCGGCGGTTCTTCTCTTTTTACCTTGGCTCGATACGGCTTGAAACGACCATTCCGTTGGGCCACGAAAGATTGCGGAGCGAGCTTTCGATTGTCTCCCTCGGTTCGAGGGGATTACGGCCGACGAGGAAACGAGTTATCGAACAGAAGGCCAGAGGCGGAAGTATGACCCGACACGGGGAACGTTTTATGGGATTGATAAGGGTGGACTTTTTGCTTCACGACGTCGAACGTCTTAACTTATCCGCTGCTGCTGACGGTATCAAGTGCTTTTAAAGTGGCGTGCGTTTATAAAGCGACGTACGTTCAATATGCTTTTTCTCTCATAATCAAACTCTGATGAAGGAGCATGATTTTCATGGCCTGCGAGCATCAGAACTTTGGGTAAATAGCCTCGAAACATCAGAAAACCTAGTTCGGTTACATATAAAAGTGGAATCAGGACGACAGCAAAGAGAAGGTTTCGTCGTGAGCCTGGTAGCGGACTTTGAGACTTTAGGACTCTGAGACTTTAGGATTCTGATGCTGTAAAACTCTGGGACTCTAAGATTCTGGGACTCTAGGAGTTAGAGACTCTAAGATTCTGGGACTCTAGGAGTTAGAGACTCTAAGATTCTAGAACCCTAGGATTCTAAAACTCTGGGACTCTAGGACTCTGGGACTCCAAGATTCTGGGACTCTAGGATTCTAAGATTCTAAGACTTTAAGTCTGTAGGACTCTAGGACTCTTACATTCTTAGACTCTAGGACTCTGGGACTCCAAGATTCTGGGACTCTAGGACTCTAAGATTCTAAGACTCTAAGACTCTAGGACTCTAAGATTCTGAGACTCTAGGAGTTTGGGACTCTAAGATTCTGGGACTCTAAGATTCTAGAAGTCTAAGATTCTAGAACTCCAGGACTCTGGGACTTTAGGAATCTAAAACTCTAAAACTCTGGAACTCTAAGATTCTAGGACTCTAGGACTCTAGGACTCTAGGACTCTGAGACTCCAAGATTCTGGGACTCTAGGATTCTAAGATTCTAAGACTTTAAGTCTGTAGGACTCTAGGACTCTTAAATTCTTAGACTCTAGGACTCTGGGACTCCAAGATTCTGGGACTCTAGGACTCTAAGATTCTAAAACTCTAAGACTCTAGGACTCTAAGATTCTGAGACTCTAGGAGTTTGGGACTCTAAGATTCTAGAAGTCTAAGATTCTAGAACTCCAGGACTCTGGGACTTTAGGAATCTAAAACTCTAAAACTCTGGAACTCTAAGATTCTAGGACTCCAGGACTCTCAAATTCTGGGTCTCTAAGATTCTGGGTCTCTAAGATTCTGGGTCTCTAAGATTCCGGGTCTCTAAGATTCTGGGATCTCTAAGATTCTGGGATCTCTAAGATTCTGGGATCTCAAAGATTCTGGGATCTCTAAGATTCTGGGACCCTAAAAGATTCTGGTACCCTAGGACGCATGCACGACAGAAACGAAACGCGTCACTTGACCGGGCCGTGGCAGAAGCGTGGGGGAATAGCGTCGTAGAAGGAGAAGCGTTGGGGAATAGCGTCGTCGAAGGAGAAGCGTTGGGGAATAGCGTCGTCGAAGGGGAAGCGTAAAGTGAGAGACAAGTCTAAGTCTTGCGACACTGGATGCGACAGTTACGTAGAGACTACTGTACTTCCGCGTCTATTCTTCGGTCAGACTTCATGTAACCACCAAGGTGTCGTCACGTGACTCGTTCCGCGCACTAATCCGATATGTCCCAGTGAGAATCGAAGTCGACTTGCTTGCTCAACAGGTTAATTATTCACGCGGATATCCTTTAACGAGTCCGTCGAACGCATAATCCTCCCACCAATAATTCAGGAACACGGTATGCAGACCGGAACTGATATAACAAGGCGGATAACGAAGGCGCATCGGTACTTACGTTGAACCGATGGTGCAGGGTGCTACAGTAGACCGGCGCGGCCGACGTGCTCGGCTGTTGAGACTCCTTTCGATCCATCGCGCGCGCGCGCACAGGTAAAATAGAAAAGGAAAAAAGAAAAACACGCACTTTATGCCGCGACTAAATGCGTTCCGTCGGTTTTTTCCTCGAAGCAAACACGGCGAGCAGCGCTCATCACAGCACGCTGATATTCGTTCGGGCTTCTTCGCGGCTCACGCTTTCAACGGATCGTCCGACACACGAACGAGCCTGCACACACCGTACACACACTGTACGTACACTGTACACTGGCACGCGCACGTATTTTCATGCATTACATCCGCTCGTGCGCGCGCGCGCGTTCCACAGTTTCCCGCGCGACAGATATTTCACGCGGATCCGTTATGTCACACCGTGCCACGCCATGCTGCCTCGAAAAATGCTCTCATTGTTGGCTGCCTTCCTCTCTCGCAAATATCAAGGACACGCTCGCCAGAGACTCCGAAATTCCTGTTCAATTTTCTTTCGTGAAGCCTATGCGCTGCGTGCCCCAAAATCAGTTATCAATGCGAAAGTAGCTAAATCTTTTTATTTTTCCCCGATTACACTAGCGTGATATCAAGCCTAGAAAATTTTGAAAGGAGGGAGCACAATCTTCAATTATTATGAAAAAACTGTAAAATGAACTTGAACAAAATAGATTCTAGCTACGGTTGTGTCGTATAAACACAACGTATCGTTGTAAAATTCATATTCTTCGTGGTCGCTGCTAATGACCTAGTAGTTAACACTAGAACAACCGGACCAGTCAAAATGACTGGTTCCTAATTTTTTCTTTTACAATTACTGAAATTGTAAAAATGTTTTCATCGGAAATGTTTGAACGAACTTCTTCATTGAAGCAGATATTACAATAAAAGTTGTGTGAAGTCTGAATGGACACAGTCTTGTCACTGTTACAAAGCAATATACATCGCTCGCATTTATTGCTCGGTAGTTCTAGTATTAATGTGACCTGCATAAATAAACAGTTAAAGAAGACACGCTCGCGGAGCGGGAAGATCTCGCGCGCACCACCCCTAAAAAGCTTATTCAACGTGTCAACGGCATCCGAGTGATCCGAGACGGAAACGCGAGCGCGCAACTTTACCCCCAAACACCCCGTGCAACTATGATTCTCGATAATCGATATTTTTTGCGCGATTTTTTCCCGACTCGTGAATTTTTGAACTACGTCTTAACGCGCGGACGCTCGACCGCCTAACTGCTGCAAGTTCTCAGTCGTGAGAAACGCAAAGATTTAAATACAGTGATTGTTATTAACCCTTTGCACTCGGCGCTATTTTCATTCTAAAACTAAATATTTCTTCCGTCCTACAATACTTTCATTTTATTCATATGCAACTGATCCGATTTCTACATATAATATTTAAATGTTTAGTAGTCTATTAAATACAAATTTTGTAATGTAACAAATATTTTGTAATATTTTTCGTAATTTCTTTGAAATAAATGTCAGCCCGTTTTGATTTGAATATTTGTAGTAAATTTTATTTAACGGTACTGTTATAGAAACATCGATCGCGAAGATATGTTGGTTTTTAAAAACAAAAATTCCAGCTGCATGCAGCAATTTCCACCTTTGAGAACGATATCATTGTCAAACTACGAAGAATATAATTTCATTTTAACCCTTTGCACTCGAAGCTATTTTAACATCAAAACGAAACATTTCTTCCAACCTAGAATATTTCCCTTCTGTATATTTTTTTTTAGAGTTATACATACGAAAATGGTGCAGCTTATTCGTACAATACTGAAGTGATTAGTAAATTATGAAATACAAACAAACTTAATAATGAAAAAAATATTTTTAATAATGATACAACAATTTCTAGTGGTGTTTCAGAGTCACCACTCGAGTGCTAAGGGTTAATATTCGGACAAACTTCGAAAGACGATAACTTTTTAAATATTGCACTATACAACTTGGATTTCTTTTTAGAAGTTAGAGCAATTGGTTTACTACGTGACGCGAGGAAAATGTTCAATTGGTCGGGGAATTATAGAGAAAATAGTAGAAATTGTTTTTGACAACTTTTTTATGTGGGCCTGTATTGAAAATTAAAAAAAAAAGTTTCGTAGATATGTGTCAATTATACATATTCTGAAAATTTCATCAAAATCGGTCAACGTTGCAACGAGCTACAAATGTTTAAACAGGCTGGAGCTGTTATCCTTGAAAACTGTTGTCGATCAAATCTAGTGTGCACGAAATGTTGTCGGAGATTTTTTAAATAGGTCCCAAAGACAGAAGTATGCAATTAATGTCCGTCGAGTTAGTGTGACGAATGAAGACTATTTTTGGAGAACACAAAATGGAGCTGGAGCCTCGTGAGTGGGCTGTAACAGTGTTCTCTCCGTAACTGTCGTATCTTCGGGTCCGCCGAGCGACAGTTACAGAAGAGCAAGACCCTCAGCCTCTCTATCTGTTCCTGTCCTCTTTCACGCCCGAAACATCAATCGCTTGTTACACGAGTAATCGTAATTATGTAAAATGAAGTAAAAACGAGACGAATACAGTGGCAAAAGTTATATCAAAACAAAAAAATTGGTAAATTCATAATATTTGCTTGCATTAGTGTGAGTCTCACCGATACTCGACACCTCGTAGGCATCGAGCGTGTTTACCGCTTGACTGGTTCCGAAGGGGATCGCTCGGTGTTAGGGGTGGAATTTTGACAATTACGGTAGAGATCCTTCGGACAGTAACGGAGAGAACGCTGTAACTCGGCTTGCCCTTTGTTCCTCAACTCCTGTCCGAATGAATCGTGAAATGCGGAGGGGTGCGAATGTGTTCGAAGGAAGTAACGCGTCGGTTCCGTTTGATACGCAAAAGGGGGATTCGGAATGACGAGACGTCAAACCGACGACTGTCAGGTTGTCAAACTGCGCGGAACCCCTCTGCAGGATTGGCTCAGGCGACGGATAATGCGGCACGCCGCAATGTCAAAACGCCTAAACGAGCAGCGACAAGGTTCGCGAGCGCGCGCGCGCGCTTGCGTGCGACGCTCTGCCGCTACCTCTGGAAAATATACGATTTTGCGCTCGGCTTGATGGTGTAACTGGCAACGAATTTACAACGATCGTTGCGTTAATTCGGCTTTTTGTCTCTGGCCGCAACGCGGCGAATCAACATCCATCAGCGACAACATTCGAGGACAGTTCGGGCCCGTGTACGCGGCCGTTTGAATAATTCCGGCGAATGTTTCCGCGGGATGATCATCCGAATGCAGTTTTTCTTCCCGACCGAGCGAATTAACTGAATAATTATTGGTCGTTGTAGACGTCATTCGATGCAATAATTATTCGTGATTCAGAAAAGATTTACTGCGGATGCAGCTGTTCGGATTTCTGGCTGTGCAAGTAATTACCCTGGATAGGTTCGAGCATCTCTTTTTACACCGATCAGGAAGTAAATGGGTATAAAAGTGTAGAAAATGTCAGAGAACCGAAGGAATAAATTGTTTATCGACAAACGGATTTCGGCCAATTCTATGCTGCGGATTGTAATAGAATTTGGCATGTAGAGTGTCAAAACGATTATTGCACACTTTCACGTTTAAGGGGTGAAAGCAACCCCTAAAGTTGAGGACTTAATATTTATTCTTTAACACACTCTGACCGTTAATGCAAATAGAAGAAAATGTTACAAATACCCACATTATGAAAACTAGTATTAAATATTTGTATACAAATGGTAGTATCAAATATTTTTTCTTGAAAATTTATTAATACAGGTTACCCTGACATAATATGCATATTACCTTGCCATTGTTTGAGATATTTCTAAGCAAAATAAAAAAAAACGAACAGTATTCGATATCTATCAATAAATTTGAAAAAATGTTCATTCTGCATTTCATTTCTTACAGAGTACAATTTTTAGGTTTAACATATTTTTCTAGTTGCATTTACTACCAAAGTATTTCATGAAATAAGATTTCCCATGCTCAACTTTGAGAGCTATTTTCACACATTAAACTTGAAGTGATCAGCTGCAAAAAAAGATATGTGTCGACCATTTTTCAATACTCTACATGTGTGCCAAGATTCATTACTAGACAGCGGATTTTATGCATTTATGACAAAAATGGGTAAGCACAACTTAAAGCAGTGGACATATTAAAAAGATTTAAAGACATCAGCGTATTGGTTTCTGCTTAATAATCTAATTAAAAGAAGAAGAAAATGTTTGTTTCGCTTCTGTGTCTTGCAATAAATGCAAGTATTTTCTAGTTTGCATAAAGATCCGCAGTCTATTCATTACCATCAGCAATTTCGAATTGGGCGACGTTCCTTGTAAGAAAAGACTTCAATTAAATGATACACGCTTGAATAACTTGATTTAAAAAGCAACCGATCGTGAAGGCGTGGCTCTTTGAAAATATAATACCATTATAAATTGACTGTTTATAATGAGGTTTACAATGTTCATGGAAATTCACATTTTCATGCACCATTTCATGGAAGAAGGAATTAAACGTAACCTCGCTGCTTCAATGAATAACGTTACTATGTAAAGAAGGAAATAAATCTGTCTGCGGTTTCATTAAAATAATTTGATTCGCTTCGTTTAACTGCAACCGAGTATCTGTACGGAAAATTGTAGTTTGTTGTAGTAGTTTGTATGTAATAAACATGTCGGACACTGTACTTCGTTTGAGAAATTTCACAAAACTGATTATTTTATTCGAAATCGTAGGAAAGAGACTTAGTATTCAATGTTATAACAACTACTTATACTGACAAAGATCTTTCTTATTCAAGCTTGCCCAAACTTCCAAACTAGGCTTATTAAGGAGTTTAAGAAAGATGGAGCATACTTAAACAAATCATAAAAAATTATTAGATCTATGAAATTTTGTATTGGAAGCAATGCTTCGGACTATGAAGATTAATATTGACATATGAATCTCACAGATCGCGTTCTCATCTGTGTAACATCGCGTTACAATATTTCTATTTTAACCAATTTTGCAATGTGAGTAGTAGAGATTTACGTTAATAGGAATAAAATAACCTAAAATACATATTTTTACTACTTTAATATTAAAATGCAGCGCAAGCTACACTGATATAGGCTTAACTTTCGCTCAGGAAACCAGAAATTTTTAACTTCTTTTTATGTTATCCTGTAGATTTTGGCGAGAGAATGCAGAAAGTCCAAGATTTAATCCTAGGAGATCATTAGATCCAAAGTTATACGTGTGCCAAGATGTGCGACTTTCAGCGTTTTTGACAGGTACGGACGCCTCCATGTTGGTATGTAGTGACCGTCGCGCGATATTATCTTCTATAGTATTCTATATATATTATAATAATATAATATAAAACTACTTTGGGGATTAAAAGACAAAATATTACACTGTCCATAATTTCGAGTAAATTCGCCACTGTCGCTTCACAAGGTCTCCGGCAACTGTGTTATGAAAGAAACAGCAGTATTTTTCTTTCCAGCGTGGAGACGTTGCAAGTAAACGACCCACCCACGATAACCCTGTTTCGAGCAAATATCCCGAGGAGTAATGGCAGAGTGGTTTAATTCTATCTTTGGACGAGCGGTTGGCAAAAGAAACCGCCGGACAGAGCGGAAGCCGGGACACACGCGATATCGATTTTCGTTTCGTTTGATATTTCGCCGGGTGCACGTCACCAGTGAAATTTCATCGGCGCCCACCCTCGTCGAAATCACATTATCGAATTCGTACACTGATAGTCCGGGGCCACGGCGCACAGTGGGTCGATAAGTACGGAAAATGGGACGAAAATTAAAAATAAAATTATTTCAGAGATTGAAAATTGTACAGTTTGATTCATTGATAAGTGTTTTTCGAATTTCATTTATAACTAAGAAAATTCAAACAATCGAAAATTATTTCAGTTTTAATAATCATATTTTTCTTCCGCCGAACTAAATACAGTGAATTCTCGATATATGTCAACGACACGGGTCTTGTCAGCGACTTCCATCGTCCAGGAGTCATACCCGTGTTATGTTTACACTCCTCGGCGTCTGAGGCCTCTCGAACTTCGTGGTCCCTCACGGGTATACCCCAGATAGTGGGGATAATTCCGCGACGTTTATCATCGAGGCCTTGGCGACATATATAGAGAAATCACTGTATGTTCCGAATTGTTTAAAAAACTGAAAATAATTACAATAGTGGAATAGCAAAAATAATCATGATCGATGGTTATTAAATCATCAGATGACAA
The DNA here is from genome assembly GCF_050948215.1 of Halictus rubicundus. Taxonomy (NCBI): domain Eukaryota; kingdom Metazoa; phylum Arthropoda; class Insecta; order Hymenoptera; family Halictidae; genus Halictus; species Halictus rubicundus. The sequence goes on along the minus strand of NC_135159.1, from coordinate 4,882,397 downwards.
GAATAATACATCTATCTACGAAGATAAGTAGGGGCATTCAATTATATTATACGCGAATAAATGAAATTTTCAAGTCCTACTGATTTTAGTTCCACTTTTTCGAAAAATCGACCACTGTACGGCGTTATCGCACGCAGCGGTGAACGTTGTACGACGCCGAAGAGGTTCGTTAGCGATTTCCAAATTAACGGGAACCCACTCCGCTATCCACTGTTGCAAATTCGATTCCTTATTAGTATAAGGGCTAACCAGCCTGACGATATCGGTCCTATATTTCTATGACACTGTGTATTCCGAGACACTGTGCAATGTTAAATCAATGTATACTGATAATATAAAAAATATTACTAGCAGACAAATAAATAAAATGCCAGAATTTATGGCCTAGCGGCACCGAATAGGGCCAAATTTGTGGAACAAGAAAGAACATATTTATTTTAACCCTCGGCCATTCTTAAAGGTTCCCCCAAAAGTCCCAGAACGGTCGATTATTTGAAAAAAAATGCATTTTGGGAAAAAACGTTTTACAAAAGTGTTAAAGAATTCCAGATTCGGAAACTATTTATAATGGGGGAGCACCCTCAAATATGACCTTGACCTTGGCATATGTCACCTAACCTGTACTAATGTACTTCAAATATCCGTAAGTGTGTGTACATATTTTAATACAAAGTTGAATAGTTTTTTTGAAAACAATTTCTAAAAATTGACACTCTGAATGCACAGGTTTCATATAAACCATGTAATTGTTCGTCTACATTCCAAAATTAATTCATGAGCGACTATATGTATGTATAGCAGATTTGGATGGATAAATTACTCTCTTGTTGTTGTAGTCGCCTGATTACCGGTCGAACCAATAAACTTGTTAATCAAGGTCCAATTTGTTTAATAAGTACAATATTTATCTTTCCTCTCGATTCAAGCTTTGTACCACGACTGAGCAAATGTCATTTGTAATAAGATAACAAATAATCATTTGAAATAATGAATTATTTCAAATGCTTTACCATTTGTATTTCACAAATAACAATATAAAATTATTATAAAAAATTCGTTTTCATTTGACGTTAAAATCAAATAATATTGTATCTCAATAACCTTGCCAAATATATAATTAATTTCCAAATCATCCAAATTGTCCAAATAATAAATAATTTCACCTCAAGAAAAGGTTATTGAAGTAACTAAATTAATTACTAGATATGCTAATTGTTGTAGTTCAATGATTAAAATTGTTCTTTACTACACGAAATAAGTACAATTCTGGAGAGTACGGAGTTATTTGATCGAATGAAAGATGAAATGAAAAATGATTTGAATTTCATTTGAAGTTCAAATGATGAAATAATTTGAACGAAATTATTTGCCTGGTCAAATAAACTAACACGTGATTACTTCAAATGGCACGCAGCCAAATAAGATATTATCTTAATGATTATTTTTCAAAGAATTTATTTCGACGATGCCCAAGCCTGCTTTGACCACATATTTTGCCCGAACCTGTACAATTTTCACCGTCTATATCGAATCGAGTAATCGCTAAGTAGTTCAAAGCTGCACCGGCGAACATTCACAGTCGAAGCCGAATCAGAGATCGGTCTGCCGGATTAAAGATCGTCGAGTCACGCGAATTACTATCTCGGACTTTATTAAGGTGTTTCACTGTTGATCACCGTGCGTCGAGCCGCGTCTTCCCGCGTCAAACGGAAACGAACAGAACAAAATAACAAAATAACAACATTTTAATTTTCGAGTACACAAGAGAAGTTTAAACAAACCGGGTGCGAGTGGGGTACACGCAGGCGCACGAAATATATTGCAGGCGGTTATAGAAGCGAGTGCGAGAGAAAGAGACAGCGTATGGAATTGAAACGTATGGCCAGCGGATAATTAAAATTTAGTTGGTTAGTAAAACATGGCGAGCATGAATTTCGGCCGTGTTGTATTTCCGCGGAAGCTCGTCGTGGTACTGACTGAAATTCGCAGCTTCATGGGTTCCCGTGGTAGCTAGGGAACGGTATCACATCTCTCTTCCTCTTTCTCCGCGATTTCCCTCGTACTATCTCACTCCCTCCTTTTCGCCCCATACACCCCCCTCCAACCTTCCTCAACGATCCTATGGGGTATTGAGTCTACGGGCTACGAAATCCCCGTAACAGAGGGTGCCGTTTAGTAAACGCTTTAAACCGATTTCAAAACAGCCTCGGCAATTCCGAACCGTGTTGGTTTTAATTAAAAATCTTCGTCTCTCTGCGGTTCAAACCTCCACCGCGTTGGCAATCGTCGACGTCCGCAGACCGATCCTAAATTTCGACCGAAAAAAAAGAACGAACGGGCCGAAACTCCATTCAAATCGTAACTATTTTTCCAATTTTTCATCTCGCAACATTTTTGATTGATCCAAGAATTTTCACTTGTGAATTTTTTTTTAATTGATACCCCTGAGCAATCGTCGATTGTTTAAATATGGAAATTGTTACACGCCAGGCACGGAAATCAATGTACAATCGTACACCACAAATTATTATGCGTGTACAAATTTCCATGCATTAATTCATCACAACTGAAATCAACTTATGCTCCATTAAAAATTCCATTAACATCTGCGAAAAGTAAAATAAAATAGAAGTATAAAAGTAAATAAGTAAAATAAAATAAAAGTACAAAAGTAAATAAGTAAAATAAAATAAAAGTACAAAAGTAAATAAGTAAAATAAAGTGAAAGTGTAAAAGTAAATAAGTAAAATAGAATAACAATGTAAAAGTAAATGAGTAAAATAAAGTAAAAGTGTAAAACTAAATAAGTAAAATAAAATAAAAGTGTACAAGTAAGTAAGTAAAATAAAACTTTTATTCGCATTGAATGTAACTTGTGCTTTAATTATAGGTTTATGAATTACTTTACTTGAACTAAACGAACACAAAGACTTTTTTTATTATTCTTGCAACTTTAACTGTAGAACGTCACTGAAGTATAGGGGAACATTAAGAAGTCAGGCAGAAAGTTAAAATTACATAACGCAGAAAATAAAGACTATAATTAAAGTTGCAAGTAAATAAACTAAGCCTGCATGTAAAACATTTTCGTCTTATTTTTTACTTTCTATATTCAGCCAATTTCTACTTCTGGATACCACGAAATGTTCGCTATGTATCTCTTTATATTCTGATTTACTCGTCTGTCTTTTTATATTTATATTTTACGAATTCAGCAAATTCATCGAATCAAGTTATAAAACGAAAATTGCTGAAATATCAATTGGCAATCTTTCGCATAACCATTTTCAGTGAATCCAAAAAGGTTAGTGAAGGAACTGATTCGCCGATAGTCGGAGAGTAATCAGTGCATAAGTCTCTTGCTTGAACCATTAAGCGTAAGTTCGTAGCCATCGCTACTTCGATATCTAATCGGATGCCGAAGGGGCCGACAAAGAAGATACGCACTGCGCACACGCAATCTAACCCTTCGCATTATAATTGCCGAATCTTTACGAACAATTTCCCCGTCGATGAAACTAACAGAGGATCTCCGCGAGAAATTCTCGCCGAGCTGAAGTTATCAATTCAATGGCTGTTAAATTAATAATCCCCCATTGCCTTAATGTTAATAGTTCCCACTAAATAGAACCCATTCTATATCGGATTATGCATTCGGTAATAGCGCAATGAATGGATACGGCTAGCATCCGTACAACATTGGTAACACGAATAATTAATAACGTGTTGTATTGATTATAATTTTAATGATAAACAAATTAGTGTTGCTGCATTATGGTATTCCAAGGATTTGCAAGGAAACCGATGTTATACTGCAGTAAATTATGATTATACTCTGCCTATTTGTATATTAATACATTGAATATATTGTACATTAGTACTGGTCATTTGTGTATTAATGCCTATGGATAATTTGGCTAAACTTCACTTCGGGAAACCTGAGATTTTGAACTTTTTTTTATGTAATCCCAAAGATTTTGGCTAGAAAATGCAGAAAATCTAAGTTTTAATCCTAGGCGATCAGTAGTTCAAGATTTATGCGCGTGCAAAGATGTGGGATTTTCAGCGTTTTCGACGGGTAACGAATACAGTGGTAATGAAAATAATAATAGTTTCATGATTTCATATTTCGAAATGTCACCCGATTGCTAGAAATTGCATCACACGCGACCATAATCTGCAATCAACGCGAAACAAGTCACCACTGACCTTGCCGAGGAATGCAGAAATCAGATGCCAGTTTATAGCAACCCGACGATACGAATTTATGGTAGTTTTACATCTTCGGGCCAGTTAGCTCGACATCGGTTTATCGTCAACGAATATGTATATTACGTCGCATCCCCGTCGTCAAATTTCATTCGCGTTTCACCCGATGCCCAGGGGCGCGAGTGTAAACAGCGCAAAACATGATAAGAGGATAGATGAAAATACGAATTACACATCAGCCGAATTGTGTGTTCATTTAAACGCGCAACTATCGATAATATCGGTACGTTGCCGATGTTTCGACAACGTTTCGATCATTAGGACCAGGGCCGGCGTAAATATTTGCAGGGCTGAGTACAACTGTGCGGGCAAAAATAAAACTTTTAAATAAATTATTCATTATATACACATTATTAGCAATAATAATGATATGTAATAATTTATTACATATTATACAGAATCGTAGAGTACATACCGTCAATTAACACTTTCACTGCCAAACTCAAATATTCCATAAAATCAAAGTAACTTATTTAATGAAATAAAAATTGAAAAAAATTAAATGTGTGATATTGAGTTGTCCTCCAACTTTCTCGAAGTTGACAGATCCTAATCAAATCAAGCACAATGAATATATTAACGTAAAAATTCATTTTAAAACCTGGAAAAATAATTCCGTCACCCACATATGGGTGACATGGCAGTCAACGTGTTAAACCATGAAATACACTTCAAATTATATCGTGTTTAGTGTCATTTCAATCAGAAAAATGCCAGAAATAAGTTGGCGAAATTCCCATAAAAAAATAATGAAAAATAAAGATGTTTTGCCATTGGATTAGTAGTGGTTCACACCGACATACTCGACCCGGTATCGGAGCTTCTTCGATCCCAGTGGAAGGGATAGGCGAACTGACTAAGATCGTGTAGCTCTGTTCGGCTCAGATCAATACTTTACTGTACTAGACAATTCTGTTTCAAGTTACATGACATTTTTTAACCCTTAATACTCGAATGGCGACTGTAAGGCGCCACTAAAAATTGCTGTATCACTATTCAAAATATTTTTTTCATTATTAAATTTGTTTGTATTTCATAAACTACTAATCACTTCAGTATTGTACGAATAAGTTGCACCATTTTCGTATGTATAACTCGAAAAAAAAATATATATATAGAAGGGAAATATTCTAGGTTGGAAGAAATGTTTCGTTTTGATGTTAAAATATCTTCGAGTGCAAAGGGTTAAAATGAAATTATATTCTTCGTAGTTTGACAATGATATCGTTCTCAAAGGTGGAAATTGCTGCATGCAATTTGTTGGTCTCAAAACTAACCCACCCAGTCCTTTTAAAAACCAACATATCTTCACAATCAATATTTCTATAACAGTACCATTGAATAAAATTTACTTGAAATTTTCAAATCAAAACGGGCTGTCCCATTCGCAGCAAATAACACCTGGTGGATTCAGTTCTATTTGGTAGGTATCGGCGCGAAGAATGTTGAGCGTTAAAAATCAATTCCAACGAAAAATTCCTATCCAAATTCTTCTGTACGAGGGGGCCTCCATAGTGGACACAATGAGCCGACACGACAACACGATAAAAATAGGTCGCATAGTTATGAGCGTGCGCGCAGCAACGCGAAAAATTCGACGAACCGCGTTCCCCGCTGGGATATTACTTTAACGAGGTTGCCGGTACGACGCGTCGCGTCGCGTCGCGTCGCGAGACCAGACACGGCCGTGAAAAGCTCGAGAATATTTCCGGGCGTCGTAATCGTGAAAATGTTTCGCGGTGGAACGAGTGTCGAGCAATTAAATATCGGGTTGCCGTTCAACGAGTAGCTCGGAAAAGTTGGTCGAGACGCGCGAAAAAGTCTGGGGCGCGTGCGGCCGGATTGTCTCGGCTCGGGAAGAACGTGCCGGGCACGGATCGGTGTAATCCGAAAGTAATTTCAATTTAACGGGCCAACTTGCGGGACACTAATTAAGGGAATCGCGGAAAGTTCGTCAAAACTCGGTATAATTAAATAGGGGCTCGTGCCCCGACTCCGTGTAAGAGAACCTTTGCCCCCGACCCTACAACGATAAAAGTAAAACGACGATCTCGCAATATTACGAGGAATAAGATAAAAGTGGAACAAACACAGTTTTCACACTGCGTGCGAACACAGTGGAGTATACAGGGTGGGCCAATATAACTTCAACCACTTTGAAAATTTCCGTTATTTCGAATAATATGAAAACAAAATTATGTACACGAAACTTGCGTGGTATTGACGGGGAAATATTGTAACGTAAACATTTTTTATATGGGCGAAGGCGTTTCGAAGATTTCAAGGTGACCTTGGTTTACCGTGAGTTTATATGGTATCAAATTCTGCGTAAAAATGTATTGACCTTCAGACGTCCTAAACCTAATAGTTAACCGGATATTATCGAAGTAATGTTCCATATGTATTCGCCAGACTGCGGATTTTTATGCAAAATAAAAATTGCATCAATTGCGAGAGACTGGAGCCAGACACACATTTCATTCTTACTTTCTTAAATCATTGTACTATAGTATTGGGTTTATTCCCAAGAGGTCGCATTAACAATAAAACCATTAGCGACCGCTTCAGATCATCAGGTATAGAGTGAACTCTCGATATATGTCAACAACGCGGGTCTTGCCAGCGCCGTGTATCGTGCAGGAGACATACCTAAGTCGTGTTATGTTTAGTGGGGATAATTCCGCGACGTTTATCATCCAGGTCTTGGTGACATATGTGGAGAAATCACTGTATACCCCGTGAGGGGCCTCGAAGGTCAAATGACCTCGGTCGCTGTCGAATGTAAACATGATATCATCCGGAATATATTTACACTACTTTTATAGACGAATACGTTGGTGAAAGTACCATAAAAAATAATGGAAAATAAACAATTTTTGTTATTGGATTAGTAGTGGTCTCCTGGTCTCACACCAACGACCAAGGCCACTCGAGCTTCGCTGTTCCTTTTCTACGTTCGGCAATATATCAAGGAAACGTATCTCCTAGCCGGTATATGTCCCTGGGTAGACCCGTGTTGTGGACATATATCGAGTAAACACTGTCGCGCTAAGATCATGTAGCTCCAATAGGCTCCGATCAAGACTTTACTGTAATACTCTTAAGACCTTCTAATTTATTCGCTGTTTTAAATTGCAACCTCATTTTGCCATAAGTGCATAAAACCCGGAGTCTAATTGTCGTCCGAGGATTAAATGGAATCATCTTTTTGGTAACGTGATAGAATCGCTCATCTCGGATTTTGTACAACTATGATACAATAAATTGATGATTTATTTCAATCTTCGCGGCTAAAAAATTGGCCTGCTCTATAAACGCTCAAAGTTTCTTGAAGAACTTGTAAGTTCACAATCCGATCATAACCGATCCTGAACTCCCGAGCGGCAACTTTATTCATTGTTAGTGCGATAGTGGCAGTAGTATTGCGGTGTGTAAATGCCAATGTATCTGTTGAATTTGTAGCGGGGCACTTGCGATCGACTTGTTAATAAACATGTACTAGAACTACTTTAACACTTATTTATTAGTATAAACGTTCTTAATACAAAGTAATATAACTCGAGGACTAAGTAATAATACGGATGTTTCCAGATCACGATCTCAATTCGATATATAACCGTTACGAGCGATTTCATACGACATATACCAAAAACACGCTACACATCGAGTTACCAACTAACCAGTTACAAAATCGACTCAGGGCTGCCAACTTAAATCTAGATGATGATTATTTTTCACAGTATCAAAGCAAAATTAACAAAAATATAGTAGTCCGAGAGATCGATGCGCGGGGAGTAAAAAAATGTGAGAAGTGGACACAAAGGGTGCATCTATCCCAGAAGCTTGCAGAGGAAGGCTGGTCTAGCTCGCGAGAAACTCGTACGCCTCCAAGTGTAGGGCCGCGCGCGGCGTGTTCAAGTATGGCAACGGCGCCGGGGACACCGACGCCGACGCCGACGCCGACGCCGACGCCGACTCCGACGCTCTCGCATCACCGAATGCCGATGTAACCGGGAAATTGCGAACTCGAGGAAGCTTCTTCATAGCCACGACTCCGTGATGTTATTACCCGGCAGCTTCCCGGCAGGATGCAAGCAGCGAACACGAGGATAGAAGTTCCGGAATTCGCGTTCGTCGACGAAAGTAAAGCGGAACGGTCGGAAATACGCCGGCCGGGTCATCAGCAGTCAAAGAACAAAGCTCACCGGGAGCTCACCGGGAACCAGGTCTCGGATGTTTATTGCTATTTTATATAGACCAAGACAGTCACTGTTCTTACAACTTCAACTATTTTCATTTCTACCGGCGATGTTCTGCACCGTAATTTTCGATTTGAATGGTATAGTCGGATGAGAAAAAATAAAAAAAATCGAAAACTCCCTTGGACCAAATGTAAAGATAGCGCATCATGAAAAACCATTTTGTGTAAAATTTTAACTCTACATCTCGACCGGAAGGGGAGGGGGTAGTTATTATCCCCATTTAGTCGTATGCGAAAATTCTAAAAAAATCTATCAGATGTCAAATACCCAGATACATATACTGTAATTAATTCAGATTTTTAAGTAGAACGTTCAAATTGTAAAAAATCGGGAACTGCAGATTTTGCATTGAATCTTAAAAGCGACATCATTTATATTTTCACAGTATCAGTGTATAGGTATGATTATTGTTCCTGAATTTTTTCAGATTTTTTGATGAAGTGCGCCGTGGTAAAAGAAAATAAAAACCGCTTTTTCAATGAAAATTTGTTTCTTCCTTTAAATTTAAAATAAAAACGTCGAGGAGAAAATGGTTTCCATCTTTCTTCAGATTTCTGAATGCACTAAATTCGCAATGCACGTGTAAATATATTAAAATAAGAAAATCTGTATTGAAATGCATACTAATGAAGAGACTGTGCGTAATCCTTTGGTTTGTTTTCTTGTACCTGCTGTGCTGCAGTGATTATAAGCGAGCCGGATAAATATCAAAGAAAATTTATGTCAAAGGAATTTTTCCTTATTCACGTCGAGAGTTAATTAATTTTCTCTTTCGTTATACTCCTAGGAATCATTTATTCCTAGGAGTATAATAATGTCTTTGCGATGGTTAACTTCATTCGGGTTATAACTATATACTACTAGTATATACATACATAAACAGCAAACAGAGAAGCAACCTAATTAAATAAATTGCACACGGCGATAATTAGTAAGTAGCTGAATTTTTACTATAGTTTTGGATAACAATGTCTGCGTTGTTTCAATAAAGTATACTAACATTTAATAAATTAAAATAAATAAGCCAAAATAAATGTAGGTATCGTTAAAAACTATGCCAATCAAATGTGTTCCGTGTTTTTTGATACACCATTCTTTTGATATAGTAACAGAATGTATAGTACTTGCTCTACTATTTCTCTTCGATATATAAACTAAAAATGAAAAGCAAATGTTGAATGCAACGATTTATAAGTAGCGATTTTCTTTGCTATTTTTGTTTTTCTATTTCTACCCAATCTCCTTACAATAAAATTGAAAATGAAATAGAAAATGCGACACTGTAAATGTAGAAAGTTTCTCCACTAAACGGTCATCAGGAATTTAGGTAATGTATACATGCACTGGCCCACGAAAGTATTCAACCGCCCTTTAAAACAGTATAAACTTTTTTAAAATCGGACCAAACGACCTGACTTTTTTTTAGCAATTAGAAGAGTTGGTTTGCCGAATAACATGCAAAAAAGATGTCGAAAGAATTGCAATTACTAGGAATTATAGGAGCAAATAAAAATGGCACTTTCCAAAACTTTTTTATTTGAGCCCGTAATGAAAATTTAAAATATGCGTTTTGTAGATCTATGTTAGGTATACACATACTGAAAATTTCATCAAAATCGGTTGACACAGATAAAAAAGTTGTAAAAAGTGCCATTTTTATTCTCTCATTCTTACTAATTGCAATTTTTTCAAAATCTTTTTTGCACATCATTTGGAAAACCAATTCTTCTAATTGCTTTAAAAATTCAGGTCGTTTGATCGAATTTAAAAAACGTTATACTGTTTTAAAGGGCGTTTGAATACTTTCGTGAGCCCCTGCACGTATATTTACATGGTAAATAGAATTTAAAAGAAACTTGCTAGAGAACTTTATTCTTTTGTCGGGAATGAGTAAATTACGAATCTCTTGTAAAATCTTTTAATTAATATCTCCGATTTTTCAAATATCGAAATGAATTTATTAAAATTATAATATTGATACTGTTGTACGTACATTCATACAGATGTGTAACTTCATTATCTTCAGTGTAATTTTCTGGTCAGATGGCGGAACGTGATGTGCACGATTCCCATAATTTTACAGTACAATAATTTAAAGCTTATTTGACCGTAAAATATTCAAATTAATGAAATGAATAACACAAAATGTTACAGTTGAAAAATAAAAACAGCGTGTGTGACTAGTTTACAGATAAGAATGAAATATATGTAACGTAACAATTAATTTTTTTTAAACTCCAAAAAATACACAGGATGGGGCTTTTAAATGGGAACAACTAAATGTCTCTGTTATTAATGATTTTATGGAAAAGGGGCTCCGGACAAAGTTGTAATTTTTCAGGGTGCAAATGCAACGATAGGGTTATTTTTTAGAGATTTCAAGATCGTCAGTACCATTTTGAATGGAATGGCTAAATGGAGTTATAATGGGAAGAACTAAATGTCTCTGTTATTAATTATTTTATGGAAAAGCTCCCGAGGACAAAGTTGTAATTTTTCAGGGTACATTCAGCGGTAATTTTTTTTTTTTTTTTTTTATAAACTTCAAGGTCATCAATACCTTTTTAACTGGAATGGCGAAATGGAATTATAATGAGAAGAACTAAACGCTTCTGTTATTAATTATTTTATGGAAAAGGTGCTCAGGACACAATTATAATTTTTCAGGGTGCAAATGAAGCGGTAAATTTTTTTTTGTTCAGAGATTTCAAGGTCATGAGTACCTTTTTAAATGGAATGGTTAAATGGAATTACAATAGGAAGAACTAAATGCCTCTGTTATCAATTATTTTACGGAAAAGGTGCTCCGGACAAAGTTGTCATTTTTCAGGGTGCAAATGCAGCGGTGAGGTTATTTTTTCTTAGATTTCAAGGTCATCAGTACCTTTTTAAATGGAATGACTCGATCGAGTTTTAAGTTGAACAAACTCATTGTATCTCTGAAAGTTCGCAGTTTCCGAGTCGGTGAAAGAAAAGAATTTTTTTTATCTCTCTATGGAAACAGATCTATCCCTAAACGAGTTACCAATCCGACGTCGTCCCGCTGGAAGCTGGAATTACGGAAGATTGTGTGGAACGCAACGGGCCATGTCGTTCGAATTTTCCTTGTTCCCGTTCCCGTTTCCGAATTTCCGTGCTCCGCGAACCGGCGCACTGTCTAGGATACAACGAAGCGTCGCATAAAATTCGGACGAACGGTCGGCTGGAAGCATTCTCCGAGCCTGGGCGGTCTCGCGGACCAAACTCTAGACGACCGTACACCAAGGCCAATGTAATTAGCGTTCGTAATACGCACAATTTAGATGCATGCTCCTGCCGCGATTCGCCGGTGCATACAGTTTTCCCTGCAGCTTCCACCAATTCGATTTACGCGAACTCTCGCGGCCCTTACTTTCGGGAATACCTGCTCCGATACGCAACATCGTGGATACTATCGGGAATATGCAAAGTTGACGGTACGTACGGATACAAGTCCCTCGAATACACTCCGCGGGAGAAAGATAGCACAATTCGGAATTAATGTGGTTTATCTTTATTAAACATTATAAATTCAATTTGCTTTTGGTGCATGTATATGTCGACATATATGAATGAAATGAAGTGAAGCTTCGTTAACCTATTTTTATTTTAAAAAATAGAATTATTCACGAAATATAACGGAAGAAAATGATAGCACACTTAACGAAAAACTTGGAATACATAAAAGAATCTATAAAAATCTAAAAATATTTTCCTTTTGACTTGAATAATTCTGTTTGGTAAAAGTTTATACAATTTTTTAATACTGTTTGGACTAATTCTTCCACTCGTCTAAAAAGCACTGTTCTAAATCGTTAATATTTTGATAATAAATAATAATAAATTATTGAAATGATTTTCAATAATTTTGAGATCGGTGAATCTTGCCGGCCGATCCAAAATACGAATATTTTTTGAAGAAAAATATTTCTTTACCGCTTTACTCTTGTTCTAAAATTATTTTCAGCAATTCTTACAGCATATCTCAAAATAAACAACTTAAAAATCGTAGCCCTTTCTTTTTTCTTTGCGACCAGAAGCAATGAAAAAAAAATTATTCACATATTTGCTAGTAAACTAACCCTTCTAACATCCCAAAAAAGCTGAAGTTGTTTGGTCCAATTTTAAAACAATTATTCGTTTTTACAGTCTCTACGAATACTTTCTACACTGACTGTAGTTAAAAATTTCTGGCGAAGAGATTTCCGAAGGAGAGCTACCGAGAAATATCAAATGGCGTTAAAACATGTACAGAATCGACAATCAACAATCATTCATTGTCATTGAATTGACATTGGTTTAAAATTAAACAACACACTGAGCACATCAATAATAATTTGATTGGAACAGCAAAAATATATATCTTAGTGTTTGTCATACCGTGATTTCTTTACATATGTCGCGAAGGCTTGGAAGATAAACGTCGCGGAATTATCCCCACTACCGCGGGGTATACCCCGTGAGGGGCCAAGAAGCTCGAGAGGCATGAGTGTAAACATAACACGGCTCGGGTATGTTTCCTGGACGATACACGACACTGACAAGACCCGCGTTGTTGACGTATATCAAGAATTCACTGTATAAAGTTTAGTGCCAAGTTTTAGCCTGCATATAATTCAACAAGTTCTATCGATGCACATAGTCCTACCGCGCGGAGGACAAAGTACGAGCCCTAAGTTCAAATTAGTTCTGTACGCTGGTTAAAGTGCAGGACCAGTTCGAAGTGCGAAAAGTTCTAAATGCTCCGTAACTCAAAGTACAAGATATGATACGACTCAGAGTCCACAGACGTTCTGTTCAATTCCAAGTTCTAATTCATATGTCTACAACGGATAGCCCTCACCAAAAAACATGTTAACCCCTTGCACTACTACTTATTTTCTGATTATAATTAGAAATTCTTCATCGTTCAGATTTTCATGGAAAAACAAGATAGTTAATATTTATTGTATGCCCATGTTTTCTCCAAAGCGTGTATACAGTGACTCCGAATAATATTCGGACGCTTTTAAAAATCGTATAACTTTGTTAATATTGGACCATATGAGTTGGATTTTTTTTTAAGAAGTTAGCACAATTGGTTTGCTACATAAAGTGAACAAAAATTTTTACAACAATTTCAATTGGTCGAAATTGCAAAGAAAATACTAAAAATTGTATTTTGCAACTTTCTTATGTGGACTTATACTGAAAATTTATCATATTCAATTGCTCTAACTTCTCAAAAAAATTCAAGTAGTATAGTCCAATATTGACAAAGTTACCACGGTCCAAATTACCGGTTTTCTATTTCACAATTATTGTAATTATAAAAGCGTTTTCATAGGAAATTGCTAAATTAACTTCTTTAATGAAGCACATATTATAATGAAAATCGTACAAAGTTTAAGTAAATTTAATCTTCTCCCTTCTATAAGACGTTTTATTATGTTTTATGCTTGGTAGGTTTAGTGTTAAACTGAATACAATTCTATTTGCTTTCATTTCCAAACCGAATTGTTATTTTCAACTGAATTTAGAATGAAAATTAATAACTGACATTGAAAATTTCTTCAAAAATAGGAAAGCCAGATAAAGTGAAACAAGTTGAAAATAAGATAATAAAAGCGTGTAATCGATACGTATAAAACGATATGCAAAACATACTATTGGTTTCGAACAAAATATTATAATGGGACGGTCGCGATAGTTCTCGGAATGGAACAATTTTCGACGCACTATACGCGACCTTGCGTGTCCGCGAGGGCACGGGGTCGGCGTCGAGCCTACGCGGTTCGACGTTACACAAACAAAGTTGTGCAACATTACAATTGAATTACTCCAGAAATTATAATTATAAAGTAATTGAATTACATTGTAATTCATTCAATTAAATTGCAATGTAATTCGCAATTGCCACTGGAGTACAATTATAAAATACTTTGCACTTAAATTACATAAAATAGCGTTACGTATTACGAACGAGGACGAGAAATAGAAAATACGCCGCACAGACGGCAAACAAGCATATGAAAGAAAAACATATAAACATATCGCACTTCTTCAAAGTTCTGAGCTATAATTTGGAGACCTGTATTTTAATTATATCCTATTTCAATCTGATTAAAATAATTAGTAATTGAATTAATCGAAAGGTTTGAATTATGCGATTCAGTTACGACGTAGATGAATTACTATATAATTCAAATACAATGTAATTCACTTGTGTAATTGGCACAGACGAAATAGAAAACGAGACTGGAAACGCGTCGTTCTCGTGCAAAAATTATCGGGACACCTCGCGAAACAAATCAGAAAGAATCACTGTGCCGACTTACCGTCCTTGTGGTTCGGCAGGGCCTCCACCTAGATTATTCTCCTTGCTATCATTACGTTGTTTCGTGGCGACACGGGAGCACTAGGGTACACTATTACACCACTACTCTTCGCGGCGGGAGCGAACACGACAATGATCCTTCGATTTTCGGTAACGCGACGTATCGGTACCTGTTTCCCCCACCCCACACCTTATCCGCGACTTCCCTAATTGGGCGCGCTTAGCACACGAAATCCTGAATTGCGGGACCGTACCCTCGAATTGTCCTCGGACCCTGCATGGGGTGTTCCCCCCCCCCCCGTATATTAATTATACTTCTTTTTACATCATAATGAATATTAAAAAAGAGATATTAAATTTTTTCATTAAAATTAGTTAACATAGATGTTATACAGGGTCATCCGTTTTTAACCGGCCAAACGTCAACCAGCTATAGAGGACCCCAAATGGAACAACTTTCACCCCTAACACTTTTTTTGATTCGAAGTTATTTCATTCAGTCTCCACGGCGTGCCCCATGTCAAAAAAACCAAGATCCAAAGGTCATACAAAAAAGTTGACTTAATAAAAAAGATGCCCCTATTTATTTTAAACCAAACAAAGGAAAAATCATCAAGATACATAATTGCAGTCCTAATATATTTAATCTTAAGTGAACGCAAAAAATGACGGGTTTTTGCAATTATCTAAAAATCAAGACCGAATCAAAAAAAGTGTTAGGGGTGAAAGTTGTTTCATTTGGGGTCCTCTATAGCTGGTTGACGTTTGGCCGTTTAAAAACGGATGACCCTGTATATCTTTTTCAATATTCATTATGCTTTAAAAGTAAGTGTCATTAATATAGACACAGTAATTGGTACCCTCACAGTAATGGGGTCCCTTACCCTACCACAAAAAAGGCAAAACGTAATAGAGCAGAATGGAAAATATGTTATTGAATAAATCTATGAATAAATATCATAATTTTATCTTTGAATTTTAATGTAACCCTCCGTATGGTATGCCGGGGTCATTCGTGACCCGTCGCGGTGGGGATAAGCTCGAGTGACCGTCAATATGTACAATTTTACTCCGATATAAGACGACGGTTTTTATTTGGAAATAAGAAAATCGCTATCCCCTCTTCTTCTTCTTCTTCGTCCGAAATACGACGACAGCCGGTCCCGAACTGTCGCCTTGTATCGAATGAAAATTGTAGTGAAATATCGGCGTGGGTCGACACATTTCGACCGCAGTGTAAACCTATCATATCTAGATAATTTTGGATAATAATTTTATAAAATGATAGTCTTAGACTTCTGAACGTCTATCAAGAATTTTACGAATATTATTTGGAACCGTTGCAACTGTTGTAACTAAATAGGATAAGTTAGATTATTAGTGTATTTCCGAGTGATTAGTAAATATTTTGATCAGTTACTTTTGAGATGTTTGCTATATTTTCGAACCTACGAAAATTCGATATGAAACGACGCAACGATACTATTAAAAATGCACAATTTAGATAAAATCCACGGTCCCGACGAGCGTGATTTAAAAAACATTTCGCGCAGCTTCATGGGGCGTAGGGGGCCATTAAATTTCCATTATGGCAATTCATTTACGTCTATCACCGTTTTCAAGATATACAGAAGAGTAGAAAAACCGGAATGTTCCTCAAAGAGGTGCTTCCACTCGAAAGAGCTTAAAAGTAGAAAAAGAAGAAGTTTCCTAGCATCTTTTGCTGAAGCTTCTCTACAAATCCGGAACGTTTTGAAAACTTGAAGATGATCGAAATTCTCTGGAATTACTTGAAATACGACGAAACGTCTCCATAGCTCATATTCGAACGGGCCAATTATTGGACCCACAGTTCGGTCGATATTAATTCCGATAATCAGCGGGATTCAAAGAGGCCCGATACTCTTCCATATAACCGAAGATCACCTCTCCCCGGCCGGTTCCTCCGTTTCTGTTTCGGCTTTCATTTCTTCATATATTTTGCTTCGAATCTTCCAATCGGAAATCAATAACAACACGCGGAGTAACAAACCCATTGTTTTCGACCACCCCTCAAATCGTATTCCGAGTAGTCCGTTGGCTCGAATGGCGCATCAACGAGAAGGAGGACCGTGGGATCCCGCGGAATCGGGTTTCCATTGATCAACGGAACCCGCCATTCTTTCTCCGACCCCGAATGGAACAGGGAAGAAGCCGAATTTCCGTCAAGAACGGAGCCTTTTAATGCAGTGATATGCCCATCGAATTTCAATTGTCATCGTGAATAACTGTTCCACTACTCGATCTCCGATCTCCATGAAAGAATCAATTAGAACTCGTCAAGTAAACTCATTCTGACATGAAGATTATGGAATGAAGAATGAAAGAGCGCTAGACCCACTAAAGCGCATACAGTGAATGCTCGATATATGTCAGCAACACGAGTCTCCATGTCGTTTATCGTCCAGGAGTCACTATTCTTATTTTCCATTATGTTTTTATGGGACTTTCACCAACATATTCGTAACATTTTTCTAATGAAAATGACTCGAAATATGATATAATTCCGATGATATTTACTTGTGTAATGAACGATGAATGTTACTTCCCATTACAATTATATTAACGAAAAATTAGTGTAAATCCGAATTATATTATATTTGGTATCATTTTCATTAGAAAAGTGTCACGGATATGTTGGTGAAAGTCCCATAAAAAAATAATGAAAAATAAAGAAGCGTTGTGGTTGGATTAGTAGTGGTTCACACCGATGTACCCGACCCGTATTATGTTACATTCCTTGGCGACCGAGGTCAATCGAGCTTCTTGGCCCCTCACGGAATATGTCTCGCGGTAGTTGGGATAGTTCCGCGACATTTATCAGCCATGCCTCGGCGACATATATAGAGAATTCACTGTACAACAGACCAGTGACGCCAGATAAAATAATATTATATTAAATCAGAAGAAACATATTTATTTAACATCATTTTTTCTTTGAACTTTGACATACGATTCTAGAGAAAAAGATATTGACACCTCATGTCGGACCCATTCAAAATATGTTAGATTTATTACAATGATATCAAATTATCAGAACATTCAGAGATATGTATACAAAGTTCGCGATTCCATTTTTAGCAACTTGAAAATTCAGCCCAATTTTTATCATTACTCTATAAGTATAGTTTTTTTAACACTAAACTTATCAAGCACAAAATATATAATAGTGACACATCTTATAGAAGGGAGAAGATTGACTTTACTTAAATTTTGTACGATTTTCATTATAATATGTGCTTAAATAAAGAAATCAATTCAGTAATTTCCTATGAAAACGTTTTTATAATTTCAATAATTGTGGAATGAAAAACCGGTCATTTCTACCGTGGTAGGTTTAGTGTTAATATTAACATTTGACTTTTATTGTCTTCATCATTTTGATCATAGAATATTATAAAACTCATTGGTTTTACTGGATTCTTTGATCGTATAGATTTTTCCTCGTGTTTCTCAAGGGATAAATCTTTCTCATTAGGTATCAATTATTGAATAAAATACAAGTATTCGGCTTTAAGCGCAGCCCGATGTTAGGCGATTTCCTCTGATTTTATCAATCTCTCCTCGGTCTCGGATGAAGCAGAGAAGATAGAAATACTACCCGACTTTCCATCAAGATGGAAGCCTTTTACTGTAGCAATATGCTCGTCGAGTTTGAAATATCACCGTGGATAATTGTTCCCCTGTTCGATTCTCGAATCGGAGAAAGGATCGATTGGAACACGCGAGACAGACAGACGAAGTCGTTCTGGCGTAAAGCCGTTGAAGAGGTCGCGAAAGGGCTACCAATCAATCTTAATTAATTCGTTCGAGCGAGCACCGTTCAACAATGCACCGCTTTCCCGGCAACCGGGAAAGATTACAAAGTTTTGCTTACACAGAAGGATGTTTTATTATGTCTATTGAAGTTTATGGCGCCATTAAAACGTCCTTTTGCATTCGTAAGTAAATTAAACGCGAGAAATTCAATTAGCTTACAATCTACTCCACGAGAGCGATTTTGCAAAGCAGTTCTGCAAAAGTTAATACATACATTTGTGAAACGCACGGCGTAAAAAGAAATCGTCCTTTAATTCCTTTGGAAAGGAATAAATTTTTAAAAATTTGTGAAAAGAATGTTATTCCATTTAGAAAAATATTGATGACCTTGGAAAAAATTAATTTATCGCTACATGTGACTCCCGGAAAATTACAACTTTGTCCCGAACACTTTCTCCATAAAATCATTTTTGGGATATTTATCTGTTCCAAATTAAATGGCCCGTCCTGTACAATATTTCGAAAGTGAAAAAAACTACCCATACCTAACCAATTTTTATGGAAATGCCTGAATATCGACCAAATCGAAATACGCACACGGAACGAGCATTTATACGCGAGAGATAAACGTGCGCGACTGGCTCAGGAAGCACCCTGACTTCAATAAAAGTTGTCAATAGACTGCGGATTTTATGCATTTATGGCAAAAACAATTTATTAAGATCGTTAACACTAAATCTATGCTGTCTTAGAAAAATGAGGAGATTGAATATATTTGGATTTGGTGCGGTTCGTATTATAATGCCTGCTCCACTAAATATGTTTATTTAATCATTTCCCACGAAAGCATCTTTACAATTTCAGCAATTGTAAAATAAAAAATCTGGAACCGGTCATTTCGACCGGCGGTGGTTTAGTGTTAAAGATAAAATAAATTTATTTTCTGTATCTTGCAATCGATCCGACCAATTTTTATTTTCCACAAAGATCCGCAGTGTAGTTATGAACAAATCGAAGCTCCAATAAATCCGTCCCATTGTATTTACGGATGAAGTATTAAAAGAACGTGCGTATTCTTTTATCGGAACAAAAACAAAATTGAACACAAAAGATATATCCTCGAAAATTCGGAAGCAAATCGCCGAAGGGGTGCACGTAGGGATGACCACGAACCCCGCGCTCGAGCAATCAATAGTCTGAGCATAACTATTGCGCGAGAAGCAACAATGTATAGTCGACGCACAGGAGAAGGCGTGGCAACGTTCATTGGTCCCTTAATGCCAATGCCAATGTCAGGGTTTTCCCGGTCAGTAACCCAGAAACCCTCGCCCTCTCGTAGAAATTCGAGGAAACGACATCATCACATCCCCAACCCCCCAACCCCCAACTCGGAAGTTAAAGTGAAATGTAGGGAACGATACTGCAGGGAACTGCAAGGCAAGGGTGGTTCTGTTTACTTTACCCTGTGGAGGGAACAAGGGTGAGAAGTTCCATTTCTGTTTTCTACCATCGTAGATATTGCAGATCGCAGCGTTATCGACGCAGGAGTGCTCGGTCGGTTTCGTCGGTATAACCGACGTGATAAGAGTTTTGTAGTTTACGTTTGTAGATAAGCGGTGATATTTCAATTAAATGTACCGTGCGATCAAGAAAATGGAGCAAAATTAGACCAAAGGTGGGACTATACGGCAAAGATCAAAGTAATCTGACAAAAGGACATAAAGAAAAATAACTTGTGAAAATGTTTCGTGAAAAATAGTTTTTACAAAGCATTATATAAATATTTCTTTTTCATTACTAGTATTCAGGCTGAAGTGATAAGTAGACTGCGGATCTGTATACAAAATAAACATTTTGTGCATCGATTGCGAGAAACAGGAACAGCATGAACATTTATTTCTTCTTTTAATAATTTTAATAATTTAAGAGTTTTCATATATATTTCCACTATTTTATGTTTCATCTACTCATTTTTCTCATAAGTTCATCAAATCCGCAGAAAAGTGATAAGAAATTCGCTTTGTCAAATGTTTTGGTAATTATTGTGAGAATGATGTAAATTACGAAATTGTACATTCTCCAAATATTAAATGCAGATATAAAATAGATTTGGCAAAACGCTGATTGCTTAAATAAAACATTGGAAATAATTGGAACCGAAAAAAAACTGGCAGTAACCTTTCATGATGTTTCAAATAATTATTTAGAAGGAGTGTGATACAGTAATGCCTTCAAATTTAAACTAATTAATTATGAGTCGAAACTATACTTCTTTTGCTGTACCGGTATCTTCAGATAATCCTTTTATTTTAAATATAGTATAGTATTGAAAGTACTTGAAGGTTATAGTACTATTAGCTCGTTTTAGAACCACGAAATATGTATTTAACAGTGCCGGGAACTTCAACCTCAATAATTTGAAGTAACACACACGGTTCTCGGTTGATTACGTGCAGCCAAAATTAGCCACAAGAGTGTTCCATGTTTCGTACACTGCGCTATAACGGTTGTATAATATTTTTACCTGTAACACATCTGGCTGTTGAGAGGCAATTAACGGCATGTAGCACGCAATAATTCCCCGAAACATAATAAATTACATATAACATAACAACTAATAACTAGACTGCGGATCTTTATGCAAAATAAAAACTTTCTATCTGAACAAACCAGGGTGAAATAAAAATTTAATTTCTTTTTGTTTATGTTTAATTGATTGAAAATAATATAACAGTATCTTTAAATTCTTCTAATGTTGACACTGTTCTGAATTACACCTACTCATTTTTGTCATAAATGCATAAAATCCGCAGTCTATTTATAATTAATAAATTACCTAAGTATTTTTCATCGTGACGAAGTAAAAACGATATTAAAAATATAATAAAAAATATACAAATTCGTATAACAACTTTCATTTTAAATAATAGTTTTTTCAATCTTTTACGCGACTCAATCCTACACTCAAAGTGAGACACTTAAAGAAATATTTCCAACACCATTTCTTGAAAAGTGGCGCATGAAAGCCTGATATATTCTCCTGTGAGGTGGACCGAAGCGAATCGAAATGGTCTAGGGTGGGATCAAAGTCAATGCAACAATCGGGATGAAACCCTCGGCTATCACCTGTTCCACTAATATTTGATTTGATATAATACGGGCTTCGTCATTGTGGTATTACGAAGAATAAACCACTTCGGATTAAGTCGGTATATTTTGGAAACCAGATCAATAGATTTATGGATAATCGACTTACCTTCTGTTTGTCGATCATCTGCATGATTTTGTCGACGTCGCCGACAACCACAGCCTGTTGTCGTGACATCTCTTCTTCAACTGTCAGCCAATCGCGTATCTGTAACAAGACAAACACGTTCAAACTTATTAACATGTACTTCACGTATATGGACTAATTTACAGTGTTTACTCGATATATGTCCAAAACATGGGTCTAGCCGCGGACATATATCGGCCAGGAGATATTCTTTGATCCATGTGACCTTACACTCCTAGGCGACCGAGGTCTCTTGACCTTCTTGGTTATGTTTAGGTTCACACTCATGAGGTATACCCCGCGGGAGTGGGGATAGTTCTGGGACTTTTATCGGCTAGGCATTTAGGACATATATACAGTAAACACTGCATTTCGTTTGATAATCATTCTAATCAGTTGAAAACAATGCAACAGTAACTTTATATTCTATAAATGATGTTTCTATTTTGCATACTATCATTTTTATTAAAAATGCATAAAATCCGCAAACTAGTGGTTTAATCAAGATTGAGTTATTTTAAGTTTCTATGAATATATTTAATATAGCCATCGAGCCATCGTCTTATATCGAAAGAAACGGTACACTTAACACTAAATCTACCAAACACAAATCATATAAAAGTGAAACGTCTTATAGAAGGGAGAAGATTAAATTTAGTTAAACTTTGTACGATTTCCATTATAATACGTGCTTAAATAAAGAAGTCAATTCAGTAATTCCCTATGAAAACGTTTTTAAAATTTCAATAATTGTGAAGTAGAAAACTGATCATTTTGACCGTGGTAGGTTTAGTGTTAAATAGAAGATATAGGGAACAAAGAATAGGAGTGAGAGTGATGAGCGGATGAATGGAAGAATGAAAGGTGAAGATAGAATTGTACTGATTAGGTTTCTATCAACCAAGTCGAAGGTCTTAGCCGCGAGACTGACATAAATTATAGAGGGTGTCCCAAAAATGTTGCACTTTCTTGAAACGGATAATTCCTGAGATCATTTGCAGTAACTCTTTCCTTTGCGAAACTGTTCTCCGCGGTTTTATTGAGGAGTTATTAGCGAAAAACACGGACCAATCAGATCGCGCGTTGGCATTGGCTGAGTCAGAATCCGTCAGCTGTATCCGCGCTCTGATTGGTCTGTGTTTTTCGCTAATAACTCGTTAACAGAGCCGCGAAGAACATGTTCCTAAAGGAAAAAGTTACTTCAAATTGCGTCAGGAATCATCCCTTCCAAGGAAATAGAACATTTTTAGGACACCCTGTTATCCGTATCTGATTTGTGGTACTGCCGGGAAAAAATGCAGATTTATCTCGACGGCCCTATAAATAAACTCGGCAGTGACGGAATGGAAATGGAAAGAAATGGTCGATCGATCAACAGGGGATTGAGGACATTCTAGACGGGAACGAATCGACTATTTACAGCCGGAAATTAACTGGGAGTGTCCGTCCGTAAGTGGCCAACTCCGTATCCTAATTTCAGACGGGAAAGGGAGCAGATGGACACGCGCGCGTCTGCCACGCTCGAAACATTAACGCGGCCGCGCGTATTGTTTTCCAAACGCTGTCTCCTCGATTACCGCGCATTCTCTTCGTTAACGAGATTATCGGGCACCGGGGGCGCAACAATTCAACTCGCAAATACGCGTTCCAATATCGGGGGAAACACTCTCTCTCTCCCTTCCTTTGTAAATCGGCCCGGACCGTGTAATTAAATATCAAGAATACGGTAGTTAATTAATGTTGCATGGAAACAAACAATCGGAAGCCGATGCGCGCAGTTCCAGGATCACCGAATTCCGCGCGATGATTCCTCCGGGCTGTGATGAATTGGCAAACTGTGCGCTTCGAAGCGATTAATTATGTTTGCGAGCACTGGCCAAGTTAAAGGGTTATGGGAGCTGTGCGAGTAATGTGCGAAGAGCTTTCGCAATGACCAGACTGCGGACGATTAAATGCTTAGGGCACACCTGTTCATTAAAGATTTGAGTATTTTAAAAACATAGTAAAGGGCATATCCGGATAAGAAGGTCAAGAGTGCCCTTGAGTCGAATTATATGGCCGATGGGTTATTCGATAGGGCATCAAGAAAAAACATACTATGTACAATTTCAACCCTATATCTCGATCGGGAGGGTAGTTATGGGGTAAAATCTAAAAATCAATTTTTGGCCTATGTTCCCCAATTAATGTTTAGATATTCCAAGAAAAATTTGGGACATGTCAAGCACCCAAATACATACTCTGCTATTCGTTTCAGAATTTTAAATTGAAAATCCTGCTTGTAAAAAATCAAATACCTCAAAAAATCGAAAAAATGTAGATTTCACGTGGAAGTTCTAGACATACAAAATCTATATTTCTACAGTACCGATATATTGTTATAGTTATTGTTCATGAATTTTTTCAGATTTTACAATTTGGTGCGTGATAGTTAAAAAAAAATAAAATCCGATTTTTCGATGTTTTCTCCGCGAAAGATTAAGCTAACCTTAAAATTGTGACGTCTTTTTTATTCTGTAAGTCTATTAGGCACTGAAAGCTGAAAATTTGACAGAAATAATTAAAAAATGTAATCAACTTGATTAGTATTTCTACTGTGCCAGCACATTATACCTGGAAGTATTAACCATGTTCTCAATAACCCGAACGTAGACGTAGCTATGCTATGAACTAGTGATCTAATTTTCTCGCCAAAATCTACAGGATTGCATAAAAAAAAGTTATAAATATCTGGTTTCCTAAGGTAAAGTTTAACCCTCAACTTGATGCGCCTTTGACAAAGGAAATGAATCTCTGTTTAATTCATACAGTTATAAATTAATGTCATATATATTTATAGAACACGCTGCAATTTATTAATGGGAGATGAGAGACCGAGTAACAAAACTATTTGAGACTTTAATGATTACTTAATTGAACCTTGGACATTCAATATTGAATGGCTTTTTCGATGACGTTTTTAGACGGTTTTGAATAGAATTTCCTACGTGTTTGTCAGCACGACCGCAAATACCGTAGGGTTGGGGATGGAAATTTGAAACTACGACCACGTACCATCTTAACCTCCAAGACAAGCAAAGTGTTCCATAAATAAGGAGTGTAAAGTTTGACACAACATCGAGGTTTAAAGCGTTACGACTAAAGATGCGATAGTGTAGACCGTACTGTCAGGGGATGTAAAACACAGACCAGGGAATAGGGGTTGAAACGTGTCCTCCATAGGAATAAGTTCAGAGATTCTGCTGGCCCATGAAGTGTCCGTAGCTATTTCGACAGGATTTGTTTAGTATTATCGGGATACGTGTGTATATATATGTGTGTGTGTGTGTGTCGCAGAGGGGTTGGTGGGAATATGCATTTGGGAAAAAGTCAGTCGTGTGTAAACAGCGGAGTAAAGAATCTCCCAGGAATAGTTTAGTCTCGCAGGACACAGATTTCTTACAATACCCTCACGAACACACAACACATTTTCAAATCTTTTAACATAAGTTTTCTAACATATTTTACCAATCAGTATCACTGATGGTCTTATAGGTGAATTTATTACAACCAATATTTAAGTAAACGTGTATTTTCTCGCTCATTTTATTTTGTATCGGCAGTGTAACACACCAATATTCTCAAACTCAATTTTTTTTGGAAATAGAATGATATATTTTTCTATGTACTATCTGATAGGGCATTTTAGAATAGATACGATGACCTTCGACTCGAGGTCACTCAAGATCGTTCAAGACAACAGCGATAGAAAATATTTTACTTTGAGTTGACCTTCGTATGTCCTCTACGCGTCAAAACCTAGCAAATTTCGTCTGACACCATTTTTTCTGTCAGCGATAGCAACTGAGCCATTCAACCTTGGCCTTAAATGGCCTTAGATGGCCTTAAATAGCCTTAAATAGCCTTAAATGTCTCTAATGGCTCTGTACAAACTAACATTTTGGTTAGACAGACAAAATCGTGTTACGAGAATGCCGCATTGTAAGAGGACTGTCGCAATTCTCGCACAGTGTTACATCGAAACCGTGTCGTAGGAGGGTCGACTGTATTTTAATCTGGTGCGATAAAACTGTGGATAAATCACGTTCGCGTGACGTCGCCCGATATCTGAGAAAAGTCACGCATACGTGATGCCGGGCGGCCGTCAAAGTGCTAACATTTTACTTTCTCGATAGAATCCCCCGAATATCTCGCGCTTTTATCTGCGTCCCGACAGAATCTCCGACCTGCCATGTCTGTTCCGTTCATCTTTCTCGAGGACCATGCAGATTTTACGAGACTCTGAATTCCCGTACGACGGATGCGTAACGATAATCATCATCATCCCCCATATATCAACGGGTCAAATATCAAAGTTAATGTCGCGTGAAAAGTCTCGTGGCATATATACGAGGACTCGCCGGAATATTTTCTTACACTTCCACACGCGCGCCCGTGTATATGCATTTATGTATATACAATGTATATATATGTATATATATATATTTTTCCACCCTCTTTTCGCAGCGTGCTCCCCCGGGACACCGAGGGGGACGACGTCTAGGCCTTTCATTTTCATCGGGCTTCCCCGTGCGGAGTCTTTTCAAGAGGGGTGGGAGAGGGAAGACGGAAAGAAAAGAAGAAAAAAGAAGAAGAGGAAGCGAGGTCCACCGCGAAGAAAACCACACGAGAGAGATATGATCGTTCTTCGACAACATGCACTTAATCATGCCGGCTTTATGTGGGAACCGAGGGCTAAGGTGAAAGCCAGAGAGGAAGGACACTGGCTCAGAACCCGAAGCCGGAGAAGAGTGACTTGGGGGACGTCGAACCGAGCCGAGACCTTAATTTCCTGTAGCATTCCGGCTTATCTCTTTCGCGATTTATCGACCTACCCGAAACTTACACGCTTCCCGCTAGCAGATACATTGCTGCTACCAGAACGACCGTTTCCTGTTACCCCGAAGAGACGAGCCCGCTACTAATTCCTCGGTGTCGCTGAGCTATTCAATTCGAACAGATTTCATTAGGACTTCTTTGTTGCACAGGAAATGACGTTTCCCGCGCGGCAAAATGGAATTCCTCGACTAATTTACTATTTAAGTCTCGTGTTGGAACCCGTATCGCTCGTTCGCCGCGTCTATGAGGCACAGCAGAGCACCCTTGAGAGGATTTGCCCCGGAAAGCTGGCCAAAATTTGATTTCAAAAAGTTTGTCGAAAACGAAGAATTTTTCTTTGGTAAGATAGTTAAATAGTGTAGCAATTTTGTTTTTTTTTGTCATATATTTACCTATGAATTTATTAAACTTCATCGAAGTGAAAAGTTTGTGTAGTACATGCGTCCCTCTCAATCCTTCTCTGAAACGCTCAGTAATGATTTTCAGGTGTCTTAAGGAAATTATGTTAATATCTTTTTTACTATATTTCGAATAACTGTTAAGAAGAACCGAAATTTCCAGCAATTATATTTATAATTCCAACTTCTGATAATCACACACAAAAATGTTTCAAACGAAAATTAATTGTATCATCTACAAAATATTCCAAATTTAAAAAAAAATTTTGTTAAAATGAAATTAGAAAATTGAAATCATATTATCTTTTTTACTTTATTTCGAATAACTGTTACGAAGAACCGAAATTTCCAGCTAATATATTTATAATTCCAACTGTTGATAATCAAATACAATTATGTTTCAAATGACAGTTAATTAGGATTCTATCGACTACAAATTATAATATTCAAAATTTAAAAAGAATTTTTTTATAAAAGGTCAAGGTCACATTGACATTTCAAATGACAATAAATCTTTTTGACTTCATAGTCAAGACGAATCCAAGGACTTTTACTATACTACAGTTGAGATAATGCTAATATATTTTTGGCCAGCTTTTCAGGTCAAATACTCCACTATGCAGCATTCAAAATTCTTCAGCCCTATAGATTTTTTGTTTATAATCATGAAATGATATCTGATTTGTATTCAATTTAATTATCAATTGCTAGTAATAATCGAATTG
The DNA here is from genome assembly GCF_050948215.1 of Halictus rubicundus. NCBI lineage: Eukaryota > Metazoa > Arthropoda > Insecta > Hymenoptera > Halictidae > Halictus > Halictus rubicundus. The sequence continues at coordinate 4,854,459 of NC_135159.1, read as the reverse complement.
AATAAGTTCTATAACATCGTTTAACTAACAGTATAGTAAAACAAAAAATTTGTCTCGGCAGAAATTTATCCGTAATACTGTAACTCGAAAATCACTATATCATATGGTAAATTGTTGCTATAAGTTATTTAAAAAACACAGAACTATTGTAATATGATTTCGAGCCTTGAATATTTGAAAATCGTTCTTTATGCGAAAATTTAGAAGCACCGAATTTAAAGTTGTATCCTTGTTGCAACAAATTAAGACTTCCTCGGTATTAAAATTCATATTTTGTTCGTTTAAATAAGAGACGTGAAGTTGTTGAGTACGCTGCGACTCGTTATGCAGATTACCGCCTTCGTAATCTATTTTGCAAGAAATAAGAGTTTTAAAAAATTAATTTCACCGTGTAAAAAATGTAACAAATTTACACGAACTGAAAAAGATAAATTTAACCGTTTTATCGCTTGACAAAGATAAATTATTTTTAATTATAAGTCCAGAATTCGGTTTATAATCGTGTGTTATGAAAAAGCACAGATTAGTCTGGTACATTTACTGTTTCGTAAAAAAACTATTCCAATGAGGCGCACTATATATTGAATTAGGTGACGCTAAGCCGGCAGTATATCATATTTGAAGTCAGAATTTGGATGAAATATTTTGAAACCGTGTAGAAGAATGTGTGATAAAATATGTAGTTACTCATTTGAAAATTGTAATTTTTTTCACAGAATAAAATATTCAGTTCCAGGAGTCTCGTCGGCACTAGGTATTCATACTGAAAATAAATATACCAAATTTTTACAGAATATAGAGTGTTCGGGAAACGTGAGTGTAAGATACAATCGTTGAGAACCACGTCACGTCATCGCAGCGATGCTCCGCACTGCAGTTCACTGAATGCGGGAAGATTTCAACGGAAAAAAGGGAACTCCAGCAGTCCTAGATTTTTAATAATTTCTTGTGCATCGAAAACGGAACGCGGTTGGATTGCAGATAAGTGTGCTTGATGATCGGGCGGGCAGCGATTTAATTAAAAATATCGAGAGCGCGACGATAACCGGAGCTCGGTCTGACCCGTATCGCGGCTCTTCTACTTGTTCTGCCGCGCCACTCGTAATAAACAAGCTGCTTGATTTTCAATATAATCACAGTTTGAGCGAGAAACGGAATCGGTTCAATAGACCCGATAATAGCCCGTAACGATCATTCCACGAAAAATTATTCAGAAATAATTACGTTCGAAAATAGCTGAGATATTAACTATGCCTAGGTCGCGGTTATCGAACACCTTATTGGGAGTAGGTACATAAAGTGTGTCCCAATTCTGCAACTTTGGATAGCCGGAGATCTGTTAAAAAAAATGGACCGCCAAATTGACCTTGACCCTTTTTTCAAGGTCAAAAATTCTTTTCTTGAATCCTATAGTACTCATCGGAAAGTTTCAAAAGAACCACGAGTCTCAAGCGTTCTCTTATGAAACGAATTTAAAGTTTCGTCAACTATTTTATTCCATATGTCTACAGGGTGTCCCAAAATGATATAAACGCGGAGGGGGTGATTCATAATATACGTGTATATACGAATAAGTATATTCATTCAAATATACAACAAATTTTTTTCAATTGTCTGCACGCGAACACGCGTGCTATTGAATAGGAATGGTCTGACGTGTCTGATCATGACCTACTAATTCTACTTCTTAAGAACGCTAGGCACGCGAACTTGACTGAGTTTTGAAGTCGATTTTCTCGAAAACGACGGGTCAAATGAAAAAAACGTATTGTACATTTTCTACTTATTTTCTCATGTAGAATCATCCCCTCCCTTTTTATACCATTTTGGGGACACCCTGCAGACATATGGAATAAATAGTTTACGGAACTTTAAAGTCGTTTTCTAAGAGAACGGTTGACTCGAGACCTTTAAGACTTTCGTTTTTCGTAATGACTATTATAGGATGCAATGAAAGAATTTTTGACCTTGGAAGAAGGGTCGAGGTCAATTTTGGGGTCCATTTATTTAACAGAACTCCACCTATTCAGAGACACAGAATCACGCTATACGGGGCGGGACATATAAATCTGTAAGCACCCTGTATAGTTACCGCGAAATGGGCAGTCTCAAGGCCGTGGACAGCGTTGAAAGATCAATTCGGAATTTCCGGGAGCGTGAAGATCCGCGAATACTATTGGCACGTCCGATATTAAATTGTTCGGTAACATCCAGCGAAGTTACTTTTCCTTTCCCGGTCCCTTTCTTTCACATTAGCCGATTTCTTTCTTTCCGGCGAGCGGTGAAAAGTCTTCGCATTCCGAGCATACTTCCTGCGAAGTTGAACAACTATTCTTCGACCATCGGCCGCCTTCCATCCAGCGTTCCGTTGTTTTGCTCCCGCTGCTCCTCAAGTCGTTCGTGGAAAAAGAAAACCGAGAGGAAAAAATTTATCGTCTTCCTCTCTGGCTTTGCCTCCGCGAGAAACGTCTCCGACGCGCAGGACAAATAAAAACGAATTCGAAAGAAAGCAGCGAATTTAATATGGAGACAGGTCCGGCACGGACACCGCGTCGCGTCGCATTCTTGAAGTGCTGAGGGCGCGCGTCGGACGTCGAATACGAAAACATTTCGCTGCAGCAGCCGACAAGAATCTAATAAGCCGGATACCACGACCGGCTCAAAGGAAAATGGAGTACGAAATAGTTGGCGAGTGCCCGGAGACACGGAGGGACGAGACTTTTCATGTAACGGCGAACCGAGGCGGACTATACGCGCTCGAAACGTGACGCTCGATTGAGACGGAACAGGCGAGAGGAACCCCGACGCACGGTGGGCTGGAACTCGGAAAAAAAATACGGACTACATTCAAATTTTCAACTTTTTCCGACATGTATGACAGTTTTGTTACAGATTCTTAACTTTATTTATTATGTTATAGTACGCATTCATTTTACTATAAGTCACGGCTTTGTTCAGAAAACTTTGAAGTCGGAGAGAATGCTCTGCAACGATTTCTTCGAAACTTGACACACTTTGATGCGCGACATTTAACTACAAATGAAGAGATTAACTCAAATCTAATTGACATAGCGGTTGAATCGTGCTCTTCCAACTGTATATTGATATATACAGGATGGGCCATATAAACGGGAACACCTAAATATCTTCCGTATTTACTGTCCTATGAAGAAACCCCTCAGGAAGAAGTTATACTATTTTAAGGAGCAAATGTAGTGGTGAACAAACATCTTTTTAGGTAATTTTTTTAATAAGATTTCAAGGTCACCGGTATATTTTTAAATGCAACAGTATATTCTTTTCGCGGTAGCATGATAGACAATGAAATACTAAATTCGCTGGATACCACCGTTTGACCTTGATATTACCTTGAGCAAAAATAATCATGTTAGAGCGAGAAAGATGTAGAAGTTTAAAACTCACGTGTTTCATACGCGTGTGTAGACGCTTTATTTATCGTTTGCTTTAAGACATAGCCTACAACGCACGTGATCACGTTTCAGACTAGTATAAACTACTTGGTAAGCCTAACTTCACGACATTTCATGACATGAAATTGGTCTACCTATTTCAGAATTCTGGCCCACTGTGCGACGCGACGTCCACGTGTGCGTTGCTCCGTCGAGCTCCTGGAAAATCTACCTGGAAAACCCTCGACCGGAAGAACATAATTTCCGGCGAAGGATCCTCTAAATTTCAGAAGATCGTGAATCATGAATTCGAAGCTGCAAAGGAAGGATCTCGGCTCTTCGATCTCAATTTCGACGAAGTTTCACGAGACTGCAGTGCGGAATAGAATGGTAGGACATTTTACATGTTTGTATATTTCGTGTAATTAAAACATGAATATGCACACTTCATGCGGGGTCAGTCGGTAACATTAGGTAAGTGAAAGATGTACAATCAGTCGAGATTAAAAAATGAGAAATTAAATGGAAAAAAGGAAATGAGTTCAAGCGATTAGAGCTTTTTAAATGGATTGTGAGATACATGTTTCGTTTAACCCTTAAGCGATTGGGCCCTCTGGTCCCGACTCAAATTTATGCAAATAATTATTTAACGTGTAACTTTTAAAAGTATGACTATTTGTGGTTTTAGATAAAATTTCACTAGCTCACTAACTATGGTATTTACCATTTCGATTGTGATGAATACTAAATATAATTTAATTGAATCGTTGCATTTTTAAATTACACTTTGAAGGTCCACTTAAGGGTTGAAACTACCAGGCAAATGTCAGTATCTTTTACTGGAAACTAACGGCAAAGAACAATGTAAAATCATGTGATATTTAATGATTTCTTGAAGAATAAATTTAAGATTTTATCGTTCTTAGAGCAACAAAATTTTGAAGGTCCATTTAAGGGTTGAAACTACAGGGCAAATGTCAGAATCTTTTACTGGAAGCTAACGGAAAAGAACAATATAAACTCATGTGATATTTAATGATTTCTTGAAGAATAAATTTAAGATTTTATCGTTCTTAGAGCAACAAAATTTTGAAGCTCCATTTAAGGGTTGAAACTACAAGGCAAATGTCAGAATCTTTTACTGGAAACTAACGGCAAAGAACAATGTAAAATCATGTGATATTTAATGATTTCTTGAAGAATAAATTTAAGATTCGATCGTTCTTAGACCAACAAAATTTTGAGGGTCCATTTAAGGGTTGAAACTACAAGGCAAATGATAGTATCTTGCACTGGGGGCTGACGTCAAAAAACAAAACAGAATCATGTGATATTTAATGATTTCTTGAGGAGTAAATTTATGATTTTATCGTTCTTAGACCAACAAAATTTTGAGGGTCCATTTAAGGGTTGAAACTACAAGGCAAATGTCAGTATCTTGCACTGAAGACTAACGTCAAAAAACAATATAAAACCATCTGATATTTAATGATTTCTTGAAGAGTAGATTCAAGATTTCATCGTCCCCAGATCAACAGAATATTTTCATTGAAAAATGCTGCGAGTGGATTCTTTGTTCTCTAGGCAATGAAAGTTGACATGCCCAACTGAGAAGAATCGGGAAAGTAAGAAACAACAGCCTGCAGCAGTTATTTGCGTTTAATCTCTAAACTGCGAATACTTAAAAGTGAGCAAATATTTTCGCATAGTTTCTGTGTACACTCTCGTCGGCTTATGCTCTACGTCAACAAGCACAGTGTTTCGAGTCTCCTTGAGAAGGTAACCGAGTCGACAGGATCACATCTACAGGTAGCACGTACTACGTATCACGGGGCGAGGCGAAATAGAATTTCATTGGCAACTCGATTCCTGCTCCGGTCTCGTTACCTTGGTGCCTCTCATCGCGTTATGCAAACAGCACAATACTTGTCAGCGAGACAGCGTAGCCGGAAGTGGAAGGAGAGAGAGATAGCTGTTATGACGTCGGACCCGCTCGAGTCTGTCTGTTGGCTCGGCAAATAGGAAAAGCGTACCTCGGTAGGATCAGCACAATAGGCTGGACGACAATAAAAGTTATCCGAGGAAAATGATTAAGGATTTTTATCCGAGCGGAGTGGCCGAAAGTAAATTGCTACCGTAAACGTTTAATCCGTGCATGATACCGGGTTCGGAAGATACTTGCACTATTAAATAGACGATAACTTTCTTAATATGGGACCATACGATTTGGATTTTTTTTCAGAAGATAAAGCATTTAGTTTACTGCGTTCAAACATTGCAATTGATCAGAATTGCAGGGGAAATACTAAAAGTTGGTTTTCACAACTTTTTAGGGGGGGCCTATATTGAAAATTTTTTAATTCAAACTCAGTCAACGTTGCACTGAGCTGGAATCGTCCAAAGATGGTAAAATTAGAGATTTTCATTTTCGGCCTGTCACTGTAATAAATCTGAAGATTCTAACACCTTTTAATGAAAATTTCAGAATATTTAAAATTTTTCGTATTCGTGTACTTTTTAAATTTCCAATATTGGCCCACATAGAAAGGTTGTAAAATACAACTTTAAGTATTTTCGTCGGAATTCCGACCAGCTGCAATTTTCCCAAAATTTTTTTCTCACGTATAGTAAACTAATTGTTGTCAATTCTCAAGAAAATCTGTGTCGCGTGTGTGATTACCCTTCAAAATGGCAGGTTCCAATATTTTTAATTTACAATTATTAAGATTCCAAGGATACATCCATGAGGAGTTATTCAACAAATTCATTTCTTCGGGTATATGTTATTAAAAACAATGGCTAAAGATTTGGGCAGCAAATTCACATTATTCTTATAAAGTAATGTAAAATACAGTGAATTCTCGACATATGTCAACAACACCGGTCTTGCCACCGTCGTTTATCGTCCAGGCCTTGGCGACATATATAGAGAAATCGCTGTAGTCACTTCTAGTGCTCCGTAAACCTAGTGTTAAGAGTGTCCGAAAGTTAATGGGAATCGGTGTAAGTCGAATACAACGTATTTCGATCAGCATAAGTCTGCTCGGCCGTGGCACGGTCGGAAGGGATAGCAGTAAAAATAAAATCCAACCTCGTATCGAGAAAGCATCGATGTCGAATTTCTGGGAATTTCGGGCACGCTCCGAGAGTCTATTCGGGGCAAGGGTAAGAAGATCTCGGGACGAATGAAGATCGGAGCAGCGCGAAGGCTGAGAAACGGGCGTGTAACTCGATAAAATTGACCGAGTTATACGGCTACATGAGCAGTTCGGCTAACCCCGACGCCGCGCCGTTTCTGCGCCGCTGGTGTCCACCGGCGTCACACAAATCTAATTCCTGTGCCTGATAACCGAACTCGTGCCGACCGTCGCAGAATATTCTGCCAGGCTTTACGTTTCCTGGAACTCTCCGGGACATATATGTGTCTCGGATCGTCGCGCGGTTGACTAGACAAGTCATATAAGCGTCGCCGATGCAGCGGAAATCAATTTACCTGCGACTAGGAGAACCAGGAAGGACTCACTTGACACCAAGGACACCAAGGATCAAGCGGAAAACAGCGGCGGATAATTTTTACAAATTGAAATTTTAGTTTAACCCCTTGCACTGCGATTTCTTTTACGGTTGCCAGAAATATATGGCTGTGTCATATGTCACTTTCATTTCGGTATAAAGGATAAATTAATAACATACACATTCATCAGACTATGTTCAGAATTTTCATCGCGAGTTTCAGTCGATATTATAATGCAAGCGTTAAAGCGGCAATGATGAACTTTTTGTTTTACTTCAATGACCTCCGCATCCACTATCTGTTAGCTTACAACTTCGTTCAGGTTCAGAGGATATTCATAAAGAAGAACTGGTCTATAACTTGGTCTTTGTAAATATCCAAATTTCAACATTTTCGCTCACGTAAAATTCAAAAGAAATTTTAAAACTGACATGTTGCTTTCCGTGAACAAATTCGTGTGCACAGGAAGAATTTGTAAAGAGGCTAACTCTTACAGCGAAACATCCCATCAATTTCATTCCGTAGAATTATTGGAGTGATATGACCTCTAAGGGTACGGGACCAAATTACTGTCAGAGTGCCAATTACTGTGCTTATATTAATTATACCTATTTTTAAAGCATAATAAATATTACAAAAGAGATATTCATTTTTTTTTCATTAAAGTCAGTTAATATAGAGTTTATATACAGTGTGTACTCGATATATGTCCAAAATACGTACACGTTCATTCCGTAAAATTATTAGAGCGATATGACTTCTACGGTAAGGGTACCGATTACTGAGGGGGTACCAATTACTGTGCTTATTTTAATTATACTTATTTTTAGAGCATAATAAATATTAAAAAAGAGATATTAATTTTTTTCATTAAAATTAGTTAATACAATAGTTATATACAATGTTTACTCGATATATGTCCAAAACATGTACACGATCATTCCGTAGAAATATTGGAGTGATATGATTTCTCTAGGGTAAGGAACTCAATTACTGTGGAGACACCAATTACCGTGCATATATATGCACTACTAATATGTATTAATTATACTTATTTTTAAAGCATTATGAACATTAAAAAAATACAGATTAAACTTTTTCAATAAAATCAGTTAATACATAGTTTATATACACTGTTTACTCGATATACGTACAAAACACGGGTCTAGCCACGGACATATATCGGCTAGGAGGATTATGATTTAAAAAGGAGTATAATTAATATAGATACCCCTATTGGTACCCCTACATTAATTGGGTCCCTTACCCTATTAGCATATTAATCAAAGTTGTAAGTAACGCTAATAGAAGCCAGCGAGCACTGAAGAAAGTTCCATTTGTCAGCGGGATGCAAGTTTTTTCGGTCGACCGAAAATCAATCGGTGTCCGAACGCCAGGCATCGAAGGGAAATTAATTTCAGCGACACACCGGTAATCTAGTTAGACCGTCCCTCCTACTTGGGCAAGCATAGAACGCGCGTTGCCCCTTACTTCCAGAGCCAGATTGCCTGATGCCACGGCGTGTGAATTTAAATGTCCTCGTCGAGCTACAGTGGCCTCGAACCAAATTTCTCGTATTTCTTGAAACACTCGCCGAAAGAACCGCTCTCGATTCTAAATAACGTTTGCCTTCGCCAACTCCGTCCGAGGACAGTGTCAAGTTTATTAGAGTACATTCATCTGTCAGCATGTTCTTCCGGTGAAATACACACTCACCAAAGAACCGATTAGAAATTCTGTAATTCTTTCCTGGTTGTTCTATATTTCTGTTAAAGTGTCTCGAATACATAGTAGACTGCAAATCGTCAACTACTTATAATACTCGAATAATTACAAAACATAAAAAACGTTCAAACATTAACCTTTAGTTTGAAGAGATTTTCATATTTTTCTGTAGAAAATAGCGACGTGTAAAATTTGTATCTTGTACCTATAAGTTTGTCACAAGTGGACTGGGGATTTTATGTTCTCGCCAAAATCTACAGGATTATATAAAAAAAAAAAGTAAAAAATTTCTTGCTTCCTGAGATAAAGAGTTAAAATTAATAGAAAAGAATTATAGATCGAATAGATAGAATTATAGAATTATAAATTTATAGAAAAGAAAATACACTTTCACAGTGTTCACTCGACATATGTGCAAATCACGGGTCTACCCAGGGGCATATATCGGCCAGGAGATACTATTCTTTGACCCACACCGAACGTAAAAAAAAGACAATAGTTAAAAGAGGAAATAATCAAAGGTTAGCAAATTTTGTTATTTGGCAGTGGGGACAGTTCTGGGACTTTTATCAACTAGACATTTTGGACATATATAGAGTAAACACTGCATTTCACTTTTATTTCCCTGGACAATTTTTATTTTTCATGAAGCCCACGCTTCCGAAGCAGAGAATGGTGGTCACCCACGTGACGTTATTTTCCGCTTTCGAATTAAAAATATTTCCATTTAATGTGCCTTAAATCACAATAAAAATAAAAACACATCATTAGAAAATATAAAAAGTTATTCATCTTTTAAATGGCAAAGCGACTTATGGGCCTCCCTGTACTAGGGGACGCGAACCCGACAGATCATTTCTACAAAACGAGGTGTCGAACAAAAAAGCGCTACAGTGTTTTCTCGATATATGTCAACAACACGGGTCTTGCTAGCGACATATTTCGTCCAGGAGATGCTATAATTTGATCCACGCTGAACGCCTATTATGTTATCGGCGCCCGAGGCCTTTCTAGCTTCGAGGCAGTGGGGATAGTTCTGCGACTGTTATCAGCCAAGAATTTGCGACATATATCGAGAAAAGACTGTATTCCCTTTCCTCCGCTTGTTTCGTGTACCATGATTTCGGAGACATCCTATACATCCTTCGATAATTTCGTGAGATACCCGACCGTTTCCAGTTAAACGCCCTGTAGGTTTCTTGTTTCAAGGGAATATGCCAAGAATTTAAGGGTTTCGTTACGTAGCCCCTGCAACAGACACTTTGTGTACGTAGAAGGTTGCCGTTGGCAACGTCGTCATAGCTCCGACAGCATCCGTCAGATTTCCTCGTCAACGAATACTTTCGTCGAGGCGGCATCGTCGTCCGAAATTTCGGGGCATTTTCCGTACCAAGATGGCGACCTTTAAATTGCTCGAAGCAACAGGCTGTATCGTTTGGGGAGGGAAAAAAAAAAGAAGGGGTTGGACCGGGCCTGTGCACCGGGGTCGAAAACGATAACGCGCGACGAATAATGATAGCCATTAAGTCGGCCCGAGGCGAAAATCCGGCGTTGAATTTAACGCGCGCGTGAAGCACGATGTAAAAGTTGGTCGTCTTCGGACGTAGACGAGGACTAGGAGCTGAAGCTGGTCCGTGGTGGCAAACGGAAATGGTAGCGGAGTTAGTTACGATAGTGAGGGACCTTGGTCCGCCCCAGGGCACCTCGGCTAATTAAAGCTCATAAATTACGCGTACGTGGAAACAGACTGACGAGAATATGGCAACGTAACGGACGGACGTGCTCGAGGCACGAGCGCCCGCAAAGGAACTGAATGCTGACAAAAAAATACGTTGCATAACATTTTCGGCCGGAGTATTAAACGTCCTAGACATAGCACACGCGTGCCATCTTTTGTTTCTCGAAGACAGTAAAAACTGGAATGCGGATCTTCGTGCAAAATAAAAAATTTTTGCATTGTCTACAAGACAGAGAAGAGAAAAATTCTTTTCTTCTTTTAATTAGTTTATTAAGCTGAAACCAATACGCCGATGTCCCTAAATGCATAAAATCCGCAGTCTATTAATAACACTGGGCACCTTAATTGTGATTAGATTGCAGATTTATGAGAAAAATAAGTAGATCGAAATAGTATAAACATTTAAAGGATTTAAAAATACTATTGTATTGTTTCAGAAAAGAAATAAATGTCGCATGCGTAGCTCCTGTACGTTGGAACTCGTACAATTTTTATTCTGCACACAAATCCGCTTTTTAATTCTGATAAAGTTGTCGTACACGATACATATATATACTTTGGAGTATGTACAGTTTATATTCTAGCTCTCGTGAGATTTTCATCACATTAAACATGGTAATAAAAGTAGCAGAAAATATCTTTCACAGTATCACTTTTATTATTATTCAGCTGAGGAAACTGAATTGGCTATAAGATACTAACGTATCTCGTGTACTAACACGAAACACGTGTACTAACTCTATAATAATAGAGAGTGAGTTTGCCATAGTCATCCTACCAGTTTAGTAAAAATCTAAGGCCGATCAACGGTGATATGTACAGGGAAAAATTGTTCAGACTGATGACCTTGACAACATACTTCAAGGTCATGCAAATCAGTGAGGAGCACCAACTTCTGAACAATTATCAGTAATAAAAGTAGATGTGCTTCAACCAAAAATGATGAGAAATTATTGCAAAAATTTTGTAACGAAGATCTGTTCAAATAAAATAATTAAATTGTAATTAGCTTGTTTATTCACATCTATTTCTTAAAGTTAAATTATTAATATTATTGCGACTAAAATTGATCGGTCAATTTTTATTGTGCACAGTTATTGAAGCACAGTATTCAGGGAAAGGGTGCACAGTAACTGAGGCACAATAACTGATCTTTGGGGATCATAGGCACACAGTGACTTCAGAACGTTTTCATTTGTGTTCACTGATGTCCAAAGAAGATTCGATATTAGTTTCATGGGAAAATTTATATCGATAAAAGAAACTTTGAAATTTATCTTGAAATTTTTGATAAATATTCATGAAATTACTAAAGTTATTTTGAATTGCGGAAACGTCATGAAGTCCGGCCACAGGGCTCATATTTAAACCATCTCCTGTATGCTAATGAAGCGACGCATTTGTTGGTTCGGCGAACAGAACACCAGACGGATAAGCAAAAAAGCGAAAGGAGGAAGTTTTACCTGTAGCACCGATTTGTCAAAGCCCGCTACGGCAGCAGAAGGCGGAGAAGAAGGTTTAGGTGACGTCGAGGACGACGAGGTCGAATCTGATGAGCTAGTGGTGGTGGCGGGGGTCGAGGGCGTCGAGGTGGCAGGGGAAGGTGCCAACCCTCGAGGGCCCCCTGCAATTGCACCCGCCGCCCCCGGTGCTGCTCCTACACTTCTCTCGACTTCTGCAACAAAAAGAACAAACTTTCATATAGATATCAAGATGATGCTCTATAACTTACTCCTAAAACTGTTCTCCTTCACCTGCTCGTCCAAATGTGTTCGACCAAACATGTCGGATTCTTGTCACTGGACTATAGATTTTTATATAAAATAAAAACGTATTCGTTGCAAACTACGCGAGCTACATAGGCATTAATTCCTTCTCTTAATAATTCTAATATATATACAATATATATTTAATATAATTAATATATATTTTAATATATTTAATATATATACAATATATATTTAATATATATTTTAATATATTTTATATATATATATATTCTAAATACATATTTATTTTTTTAAATTCTTCAAATGTTTTCACTGTTCTGAATTTGATTTACTTTTGTCAGAAATGCTTAAAATCCGCTGTCTATTTATCATTAAAATTATTCACACAGATTCAGCACTTTAATTCATTCTTCGTTACTCTTGCGGATACAAATAATACACAAAAAAATGTTCCGTTCAGAAGTTTGTAGTGTTTTCCTCTCAAGATCGTTATTTTTAAATCCTCGATGTCATCGACGATTCTTTAATTATAATTACATATTTTTATCGTCCTATTATTATGGCTTAATGAAAAATGGATTTCAACTCTTGGTGACCACGAAATTTGGTGAAATCAAAGGAATTCATTTAACGAAACTACAACTGAGAAGTTAAAATTTCTTGTGTTAAATATTTTTTCGATTCTTTTATTTTTTATAGATGATACACTGCACATTGTATCTACCACTGTGGAAATGATCTTTGGAAATGAATAGTCCAAACTTAAAATGGTACAAAGAGTGGAGGTTTAAAATTCTTTCAATTTCCATGAAAATATAATGTTAAAATTTTGCAATGTCGACCTACTTGTTCATATGAAATCGTCTATAATGAAACACGATTTCCGACATAATCTGAATAAATCACTATGAATTTAGCGTTGCCTTAGGCACGCTAATTCCACAATAACCCTTTGCTGTCGATTTTATGTGGCGATTACAATAATTAAGACTTCTTCGTACCCAATCACTTCGCAGAAGAGAGAAGAAAATTTATATTTATTGCATGCCTACATTTAGTTGAATGCTTACATGTCGGTTAAAAAAAAATAGCATGGATTCATATTAGTTACTATATGGCGAGGGATTAAACTAAGGTATTTTTATGGTTTAAAATTGTAGGGTGTGCACAAATACAATGAGCGAGCGTAGGCGGAAAAATATATTTAAAAGGAGGGCCAATGTATTATTTATAACTTGAGCAAATTCAACTTACAAGCCCATAGATATTTTTTTAGGAGAAGTACGTCAGCTACAAGTCATGAGATTTACAGTGTACGTTACGTGCGCATAAAATGCGTTCGGATAAAATCTTCTCAACAATATTTCGGTAGAAGAGCAGTGAAGCTGGCAAAGAGATTGAAATTGAAAGGAAAATAAATTCCTGACCCCGTGGTGTCACACCAGCCTGGTTTTCGATGTCAATCAGGGACAATCGATATCTAACGAACGGCACTCGAAAGCCATCGATAGGCCGCAATGCTTACGTGTGAATTACGCGTGATAAGCGTATTAAAACCCTCGGTGACCTACTTGGACGAGAAACGGAAATGGTCGGCGGACGAGCATCTTCGGGGAAACTTGTAATTTTCCGGTCGGACGACGACATTGTATTCGACGTTTTTCTCTCTCTCGCGCGCGCGAAAGCGCACGGCAATAGATACTAAAGATGAGAAGGGGTGAAAAGGACGAAAACTCGGAGAGGGTGGCGGAATGGTTTCGCGGCACGTACCGAAAGGCGGCGCACAGTCAATTCATTGAATAGGAAAGTAAGTTTCCATAGTTTATAAGTTTACCCTCGGCGCGGCTCGGGTTCGTCGGAAGAGGAAAATTGAGACCGGTCGCGACGGCGGCGGATCTCGGCCCGAGTGCCGGCAAGAATCCTCGAAGACGCGTTTAATATGCTCCGACCCTAATGTAATTGAAAACTTCCCGCGGGCCAGGGTCTTTTTCACGGCCATCGAATCGCGACTTTTCTCGCGAGACGTTCACGCCGCGCGACAACCGCAGCGACCTGCATGTATCAAACAGAGTTGTGCAGAATTACAATTGAATTACTCCAGGAATTATAATTACAAAGTATTTGAATTACATTGTAATTCAGTCATATTGTAATTTATAACTCAGATCTACATTCAATTAAATTACAATGTAATTCGGTAATTGCAGTTGGAGTACAATTAGAAAATATTTTATAATCGAATTACATAAAATAGCGTTACGTATGATGAACGAGGACGAGGTATAGAAAATAGCATAGTCAGCGAACAAGTATATGCAAGAAAAATATGTCGCATTTTTTCAAAGTTCTGGGCTATATTTTGGAGAGCTGTATTTTAATTATATTGTATTTCAATTGCATTAATTGAAAGGTTTGAATTATATAATTATATAACTATACTATATAATTGAAATACAATGTTATTCAATTGTGTAATTGAATTACAATGTAATTGAATCAGCACAACTCTGGTATCAAAGAATAGTACCTTCTACCCGATATACACCCCCGACCACAAGTGTTAGGACACCCTTTAAAAACGAACAACTTTTTTTAAATTAAACCAAACAAAACTTTTTTTAAATTAAAGATCACGATTTTTAACTTTTTTATCTGTACCTACAATGCAAATTTAAAATATGACTTTCGTAGATCTAAGTACATTATATACGAAGTCTATTGAAATTGTGATGAACCATAAATGATTCAAAATGATAAAAATGGTGAGAAATTCAATTTAAATATATCGCAAGCCCGAAATTCAAAGATTTTTACATCTTTCAATGCACACGAGTTTTTTATGTGTCAACCGATTTCGATAAAACATTTTGTACGCGTAAATAATTCACTTATATTTACAATAGGCATATTTTCAATTGTCGTTATGGCTGCAGATAGAAAAGTTACAAAATCATGTCCTTCATTTTTCTCTTCAAAGTTCCGATCCATAACAATTAAAAAAAACGTGCCCTTGAAATTACTTTGATTTCCACAACACAATTAAATCATTCGCGACCACTGCCGCGAATTCGCGTCATTTTAAATTTTATTCCTGATTGCCGCTGAAGTGAATTCACGTCATTTTTAATTCTATTCTTGATTGCCGCTGACGTGAATTCACGTCCTACAATTTTTGTTTCTGAATGTGGCAACATTAGGCGCATTAATGGGATTCGATTTAAATGTAAATTATTAATTAATTTAATCAATTAATTAATCCTTGCTTTAGCGATACAAGTTCGCGGCAATTTCGCCGGTACTCACTATTAGAAACGGAAAAAATTTGCCGGTCGCGAATGTGTTCAAATACATCATGTTCCTCTCAAAGCATTTTTTCATGTGATTAGAAATAACAGAACAATTAAGAGTTGCAGAGCTGAGCGAACCGCTCCGTATATCTTTGTGAGCGCAGCGGAGGCTTCGTAAATATTCGCTGGAAATATTCATCAGGGTTTCTTTTGCTTACGAGAACTGACTGTGCCAGACTGTCCAATTAGAACGACACTGAATCGCGTCTGGCATTCTACTGATTTATCATCTCCCGTAGAATATTCTCCCCTCCGCTAATAATTTCCGCGCACGTATCGTCAAAGCAAACGTATTCGCCGCGATCGCGGGGTGGAAAATGGTATTAAACCCGGGGTAAGAATAAAGTCGCAGAAGCCTGCCGCTGCACCTCCCCTGGCACGACGTTTTATTACTCTGGTTTTCAGGTAGCAGATATTCTCAAGTCACTCTTCCGTGTTTATGGTCTTCGTATTCTCCACCCCCCCCCCTTCCCACGTGTTTCGATGGATTAATCTCGTTAACGGTTAGACACGCGCTTGCCGACCGGCATCATAAGCCAGACTGGCAATATCTATTAAGCAGCCGTACAACTGTTGCCTCTACATGCAATATGCCTGATAATGTGCGCGCGTTATGAAATTCATTTTGGTTATTGGACTCGGTACACGGTCGGTCAAACAGTCTGGAGACACTCGGTTCCTTGTACGGTAATATAATAATTTAGAAGCCCTTATGTTATTATAAAGGAACTTCGGAACGATCGATACAGTGAATTCTCGATATATGTCAACAATACGGGTCTTGGCAGCGACATATATCGTACAGGAGACACACCCAAGCCGTGTCATATTTACACTCCTCGGCGTCTAAGACCTCTCGAGCTTCGTGGCCCCTCACGGGGTATACCCGCGTAGTGGGGATAATTCCGCGACGTTTATCATCCAGGCCTTGACGACATATATAGAGAAAGCACTGTATACAGGATTTTAATTAATAAATGCGATTATCTCCAGAACTGCTCGTTATTTGGAAAAATGTTTTATAAGAAACTTTTTCTGTGTCGAGGGGGGCGTAATCCAGGGTCGCTGTTTTATTTGTAAGTGTACGCTATGAGAACACACGAAGGTCATCTTCATTTTATCTTAACGGAATTTTTTTGTTAAGAATTTTGTATGCACTATTCGATGCAGCTTGGTATTCTGAGTAAAAATGTATGAACCTGTTTATGTCGAAAAACTTTGGGAGATATTTTAGTTTTAATATTGCAAATCCTTAGTACATAAGTGTATGTACACCCGCGTAGTATTCTATGACACGCGGTATTTTTGTTTTCAGGATGTAGAGGATAATGATATAATTGTGACAACTTGTACATTTTTATTCAGAATACCGAGATGCATCGAATACTGCATAACAAATTATATGACTCTATTAAAAAAAAATTAGGATGATCTTCATGTGTCCTTCATGCATACTCTTACAATCAAAATGGCGGCACTGGATTACATCCCCTTCAAAACAGAAAAAGTTTCGTATGAAATAGTTTTTCAAGTGACGAGTAGTTCGGGAGATAATCGCATTTATTGATTAAAGTGGGACGTCCTGTATAGTAGGTGACATAGATGGTGTTAAAAAATATCAAGGTGTTTAGGAACCAAAAAATATGCGGCCCTAGATAATATCAAATTTAGGAGGAAACAATCCTGCGCATTAAGCATAGTACTATGATTAGATTAACATGAATTAATTTTAGTAATAATTGTTCCGTAATCGTTGTTATTTAATATTTGTAATTGTTTGAAATAATTGTATACCATTAGTATTATGCAATAACCGATTATGCAATTATAGCAGAAAAATGTTCAAAATATCACACAATCGAAAATTGCATTGTAATGGAATGCAATTTCGTTTTCTTCGTCATTCATCGAAACGAATTTACGAAGGAAATCAAATCTTATTTAATTTTAATTTCTGAAACTCGTTGTAAAAGAAAACAAATTTACGTAAACTGACAATATTAGCAATATTTGTATGAAAATCGACAATAATTTCTTCGAGTTGTACCCATAGAGCTGAAAAGCTATCGACTCTCGTATTCGCCCAGATCAATATAGATTTATTTCAACAATGTACATATACATACACAGTGCCAATTGAACGGATCATGTTATTGCAGAATTCGTAACCCAACGAATATTCAATACATTTACGAGTATTTTATTACATTTGATTTGCCCATAGAAATTTAATGAAATTTGCAATTCCGATCAATTAGTGTTATTATTATTGTATGGTTATTACGTTGAAAATGATATTTCATCAAAAGAGTTATACGTACTTGTGTTTGAAATGATTAAATTGTTCGAAGTAACAAGTGTCTTTCAACGATTAGCTTTCGCAGCAAACTTTGTACTAATTATTCGTAACTTTTTCAATATACTACTTCATAACTATATAATATATAGAATAAGACTGATTAACCTCGCCAATATTTGAGATGTATCAAACATATGTCCACAAATTCAACAGTATAATTTTTCAAAAAAGTGTATATCCACGTGAACTTTATCGAACTTTGTTTTCCATGCAAGGACTATAATTATGAAACGTCAAGTGTGTGTGCAAAATGAAATTTTTGCCGGATGAGGGGAGGCAGCACGAATCGAGGGGAAAAAGCAACCCCCTCTCCCTGCCAGTAGAAGGGCGCGGTAGAAGGGGAAATTAGAGTGGGGGGGGGGGAACAAGTACCTCAAAGAATGTCGACAAATATATCGCGAAGAATTTGGAATACGTCCGATACAAGATACGCTTGCTAGATCGTGAGTTATGCACGAATCCCCATGAAATCCAGCTTTACGAAAGCCATTATATTTTTATTCCAGAGCTTCTGCGTTCTAGACAGTGCCGGGGGGGGGGGCGAGGCATTATCTTAACAACCGGCGTCGGCTCGTTTTATTGCTGAATTTCGTTACACTCTAGCTGCAGACGGCGAGGAAGAGCGAGAAAATGCGAGAAGGAAATGGAGACAGAAAAGGGTGGCAAAAAGGGAGGGGAAAAAGAGGAGAACAGAACCGAGGAAAAAAGGGGAGAGAATTGGAAAGCAGCGGGAGCGGGGTTGAAAACGACAGAAACTCGTTCCTTCGCATAATTACTCATGAGCGGTGGAACTTTCACGGACAAAGAAATGTTTCTCGGCCGCGACAGTATATCTTAATCTGTAACGGTGAACTCATCGCGTCACCACCCCTGCAATAAGAAACGTTCCACCACGGTTAACCGGGGAAGAAAAACAATTGTATAAACTCTTTTAGTTTTTATTTGGTCCGAGTCTGATAGATTCTTATGTCACGTATAGACTCCGGATCTTTATGCAAAATAAAAATATTTTGCATCCAATGGGGGGAAGCAGGAGTTAAATAAATATTCATTTGATCCCCTAATAGTTCTTTTACATTGAAAGCAACGTAACGATATTCTTGGATTTTTAAAATCTCTTAACGTTTTATATTTCATCTAACCAATTTCTTCATAAACGAATAAAAATCCGCAGTGCAGTCATGAAACATCCTAAATACACTGAATTTCTCTATACGTTTTCCTTATATTTACATATTTTTTGACAATCATTACGAAATTCACTACCGTTTTATTTATTTTTTTTTTTATGTATGATTGTATGTTGTCGATACTAAGTGTAAATAGATTTTGCACTTGCTAGCAAGTTGCGTTTATACTTATTGATGACGTCTATTCAAAAAGAAACTCCAAAAAGTTTGATATTGTCAATGTTAAATCGTACTTTTGATATCATAAGAAAAGATGGCAATTGCGCTGATTATTAAGGTGTAAACTTTTTTCTGTTTTTATTAAATACTATACTTACATCTTTTATTTAAATAAATTTAATCTTCATTACAACCAATGCATACAGGGTGAGTCACCTAACGTTTGCACCTCAAATAGCTTTGTTGTTCTTAAAGATACGTCAAATGTCTTAAGGAGTAGGTGACTGGTTCGGTGAGGCTCACACGATTCCATAAAAATATTTGTTTTTGATATCTTTTTTTTTCAGAAATCTCAAGGTCACCTTCATTTTTTAAAATGGGACCATCCCTTTTTAAACACCTATGAGGATAGTCCCTTTCATTAGGAACTCAGTGACTACAATTACTCAAGGTCATTCAAGGTCACAGACAGAGAAAGCGAATAAACTTGAAAAAAATTATTTGTGCTAGAAGATAGCGTACAGATGAGTTCAACATCCATTCAGAGCCTGTTTATAAAAATGTATCGATGTAAACGGCCATCATTTCGAACATTTATGAAATACTGGTATTCTACTCTTATATTTTAAATCCTTCTGAGTAACTATAATCATTAAATTCCTAATCAAAGGGACTATCATCGTGGGTGTTTAAAAGGGGTTGGTACCGTTTTAAAAAAAATGGAGGTAACTTTGAGATCTCTAAAAATGATAAGAACAAATACTTCATAAGGTAACCATAAGAACAAATACTTTTATGGCATCGTATGAGGCCCATTGAACTACTCAACTTTGTCCTTAAGACATTTGACTATCATGTTCCTAAAATGGTATCGTGTACAAAGCTACTGTTAGAATATTGTATAATAATTCCACACTGAGAAAGAACCCGGTGGCTCTATAAGATAATTTAAAAGATAATTTCTCTTTAGATATCATTTCAATTTTTACTCACGAGCAGTCACTTAAGAAACTGAGATGAGCGACCATTTTACTTGAGTAGAAGTTGAAACATTTCCTTAAAATAGCGCAAAGAGGCACTAAGCTCGAGGGTGTCGTGAGCTTAGAAAATTCATGGACTGTCATGTTGTGTTCAGAGGTTTACGGCACGTCAGTCGATATTGCGGTTGGAGCATGGAGCTAGAAATGCGCAAGCTTACTAAAATCGCAAAGTATTAAATTGACATCGCGTGGCCTGACCCGAATGTTACTTCGAAAAGACCGTCTGAAAATACGGGTCGCGCGTACCCTCTCAAAAATAGCACGTTTCAAAAGGTCCCGTACGTTTCATTCAACGTCTAGCGGTATTAATAGCACGTGCGATGTGGAACATCTTTAACATTTCTGATTGATAGGAAACGTAGTTCGAGAAGATCAAGAATTTTCTTCGTTAAGAAGTTTACGTTTTCTTCCCTCCCAACAAGCTATCGGAAACTTTTCTCCGCGTTGAAAAGGAGCAAAATAGAAAAATTGTATACAAAGTTCAAGACTCGTATTTCGCTATCAACCTAATGAAACGTTTGATGAAGTAATTCAAATTCTGGCCAATTTTCGTTCTAGCAAAAGGGTCTGCAAAAATATAAATTTGCATAAGCCAGTTCGCTCGCAAATAGTCCAGTACACCCGACTGTGTAAAACTGGACATAAAAAGAATTTTCTAGAATTTTCATAATTGCTAATTCTGGAAATAGTCACATTTTATAATTTTATAAATTAAATTATGTCACTTTGAGTAGAATTATTTCACTCGTACGAATACGTCGAAAATATATCATTTTCCGTGGAATAAATTTTTAGTTTTGTATAAAAATTACTGTAAATTATGTACCATTTTGTTGTATGACTTTCCGTCATTTTTTAGTAATACAAACATTACTTTACCATACGAAATAAAATCAAATTATTTCAAAGCATTTTAGGACAAATGTTCTTTTTTATTCGGAATTTACCATTTTATCGAAATCGAGCCTAAAAAATGGGTTACCCCATTTAAGAGAACGAAAGTGACCTTCATATCTCCTTTACGCGTCTAACTGTCAAAAAAACTGTTAGTATTATATTATTAATTGCTTTAAATCCTATGACTTTTATTTGAAACATTTTCGCGTAGATATTGTTTAAAATAAGGAAAATATTTCCAGTGGACAGAGATCGTGGGACACACTGTATATCAGCGTTCCGAAAACGTTAAAATAACGCGTGTAGAAGAATGTTAAGATGAACGAGCGTCGAAAGATCGATGATATAAATGAGGATATAGATAAATCGAGATGCTGGATGCTTCGGAACAGTAAATCTGTGTGCTCTCGACAGAGTTGTCCAGTTACCTATCTCTTCTCTTCCGGGAAAAACGATGATAGAAGGTGTTAGCAATAATATACTAGACATTGCCGAACATTCTTCATACCAGTTCCCAGCGATCCTATAATTTCAACTTGTATTTATTACCAGTAAATACGGTCTCGGTGTAATTCTTAAACTCGAAAGATCGTAATTGATGCAAAGAAAAGTCTGATAAACACCTTCCACAGAAATGATTAATTATGCTCGACAAGTATAAACGAATGGAATAAGTAAATCTGCAGGGTTAACATCGTCGAACAGTTAATGCACGTACTTCTGGCTGAGTTATGGCTGTGGTTCCAGTTACCTAGTCTGTTTTATGCGCAACAAGAAATATGGAAGTGTTGGTAATAGCATGTAAGGCTTCGTTGAACATTCTTCAGCTTGTTAGTTCGATACTCCAACAGCCAGCTAAAATTCTCCGTGTTCTCCCTCCTTGCGCCTTTGAAATATGCCAAGATCAATCAGGGCCCAGGTTAATTGGAATATATTAAAACATGCTGTTAAATTAGGAAATTTGAGCTTGATGCTGAACGACGGAACGAAGAGCATTTTCAAAGACCCAGCAATTAATTAAAATTTTGCAACCAAGGTCCCCCTTCTAGTGATTTCAAAGTTTGCAGTCTCAAGTTAATGATTAGGAGGAGATGAAGACATGATTAGATGGAGCATCAAACGGATTCACTTCCACGAAAACTTTTAATGATCATCCATAGACTGACAGCTTAGGCGAGATCACAAAGTTAAAGTAATTGAAATTAAGTATACGTATACTGCGTTTACTCTATATATGTCCCAAATTCCTAGCCTATAAAAGTTCCAGAACTATCCTCACTGAGGCGGACATATAAATTGGACAAAGAGTTGTAATAATTTCTTTCCAAATAACGTAACATTGTAAAATATTGCGAATTCGTCTAGCAACTGTATCGGAAAAGACCCGGTGTAGTTAAACTTCACCTTGGCAACCCAGAAATTTTGAACTTTTTAATATATAATCCTGTACATCTTGACGAGAAAATGCCAAAAATCTAGGTTTTAAGCCGAGGAATTCACTGGTTCAAAAGTTATGCGTGTTTAAGGTTAAGCCCTCGGTGCGAATGGGTTGAAAGTAGAGTCAGAATTTTGCGTTTTACTTCTTCAAATGCTTCTTTAAAAATAATACGTTTGCACGGAGGTTATGTCCCAAATTCCTAGCCTATAAAAGTCCCAGAACTATCCTCAGTGCCGCGACATACAAATTTCACAAAGAGTTGTAGTAATTTCTTTCCAAATAACGTAACATTGTAAAATATTGCGAATTCGTCTAGCAACTGTATCGGAAAAGACCCGGTGTAGTTAAACTTCATCTTGGCAACCCAGAAATTTTGAACTTTTTCCTATATAATCCTGTACATCTTGACGAGGAAATGCCAAAAATCTAGGTTTTAAGCCGAGGAATTCACTGGTTCAAAAGTTATGCGTGTTTAAGGTTAAGCCCTCGATGCGAATGCGTTGAAAGTAGAGTTAGAATTTTGCGTTTTACTTCTTCAAATGCTTCTTTAAAAATAATACGTTTGCACGGAGGTTAGATAAGAATTTACGAACGACGATGTACCGCCATGACACCGCGTGTAAACGCGTAAATACTGACAGACTGGCCATCGTTCTTTCAGCGATGAAGTTGAGAGCGGAAATTAACAGCGATCCAATGTCAAAGAATTTATAGACCGACACGCGAAACTCCGTGGCGGATGGCGTAACGCACGCTCATGCACCTGTACGCCGACCGGATGGAAACAAAGTTTCGAACAGGTAAGACACAGGTCTCGTACCGATGTGTTCGCCAAGTTCTATGATAAGTTGGCCCCGACTGCTAAGTCCTCCGCGCGTTCCGGGGTTGCATAGTCTCCGAACTAGTCGAGCAACTTGAGTTACATGCTAAATACATAATAACAATGCCTCGTATAAAGCCTGTCTGCCCGGCCTACCCGGCATCCGCCGCGCCGTTAGATTATGCTAATCAAGAAGGAAATCCCGGTGGCGGGAGAAAACAAAACGCATGGGTATACCACTTAAAATTCACCTCGGCTTTTATTCTTTAAGGGATTTAGGGGGTGACGCGGAGTCATACGTGACTCGTGTCGCAAACCGATATTTTTCTATGGTGCGCGACAGGAAAGAAACAAAATCGCGCGCGTGCGCGCATGTCTAAATAATAAATTCTTTAGTTCTTGATTTTATAGCGACGTTTTGGCTCCATCAGGGCCATCATTGTCTAAGAATTACAAAAGTAAATGGCATAAATATTTGCGGCGTGAGCGCTGGTTGGTATTTATGTATAGGGTGCTTGATTTGCATCCATTAACGTATTAAAAAATACATCGTTCCATTTAGGAAAACAAAGTTGACCTTCAAATGACCTCCACGCGTCCTCTCACGAAAAAAGTAATAACACCAAAATAGAGGTATGTTTAGGTATGGTTGTCACCCATACGCTTAAAATTAACTACTTAAAAAGCTTAATGCTTACGTCTACTAAAAAACGTTATGAATTTTCTGAAAAATGCGTCGAATTTTTCACGCGTTCAAACCGGCAAACGTAAGCTTGCAAATACTTTCATGAGCCACTGTATATGCGAAGAGTAGAAGAATGCAGCGGACGCACTGGGTTGTTAAAACGTGCGCAGAAAACTGGCAATTTCACTTTACGTTATAACAGCGACACTGCGCTTACAACTACTAACATTGCGCATACTGTGTGGGTGTTGCTTCACGTAACACTTCACGTTGAAAACTTATCACTCGTTTTGTGGATAGGAATATTAGAATACGTTGTTAAATAATTTTAAGTTTCACAGCGTGACAAATATTATCATTAGACTGCGGATTTTTATGCAATTTTCAATTTTTGTAAACGTATTTTGAGAAAGTGGAGTCAAATAAAATTTCATTCTCAGTGATAGTAGCCTTTGTAGATCTGAAATAAATAAAAATAGTACAAAATTCTGTCGAACGTTATATTCTAGAATTTTTTTAAATTTTCAGAAGCATTAATTACATAAAGATTTGCAGTCTAATTATCATAAAGACAGCAGATGACGAATATATTTCTAAATGAATTATCCCACGACAATGAAGATGCAATTCAAAATTGTATGCGAATTTTATACATTTATAAGAAAAATCAGTAGAAATATTAGGTACATATGAAATGTCTGATTGTAGAATGCAAATGTAATTATGCTTTTTGATCTAGAAATACTATTGCAGTCTACAGGTTTATTATACAATTGTAAGGTATAAAACTGATCTCTAAGGTTTTATCTGCAGTTTTTATTCAGATTTTTAATTTTAACTTTAAATAAAATTTATTTCAATGTTGATCCATGGAATCAGTTCCCACCATAATACCAAGAAAATTGTAATTCGATAAGTTTTATTTAGTAAAAGGTTCCGTTTGTTTTAAAAATCGGACATTTAATTTTGTAATTTAATAGAAAACTGTATTATAAACATCAGAGAAGTTGCTGATCGCTGTTCTATTATTTTACATGTATCAGGATTGTTGAAATTTTATATTTATTTCTCACTTTTCACAAACGATAAGATTTTTATTTCGCACAAAGATCAGTCTAGCAATTATTAACGCCTAGAATACGATAAAACGTGCCGAACATTAAACGAGATTTCCCACGAGCTACGTGCTTCAAAACAGTGAACATAAATCTCGAAATCGGCTCCAACAACGTGGATGAAATTTTACAGAGAGACACAAACACCATTCCCCACAATGTATTGGGAGCAGCGTTTCGAGAAAAATCCTTTAAAAAATATCCGCGACGCTAACAACCGATAGAATTATATTTTTTTTTACACAAAAAGTGCGCATTTGTCCGGAACGATGTTCAGCATCAAACAATTCTTGTTTCGCAGTAAAGCACATGGAACAACGGTTTAAAAAAAAATGGTAAACAAAAGTAACCTACGCCTTCAAGTCCTATTATTAGACTACGGATGTTTACGCGATTTGCAATGTTAGTAGACGAGTTTTAAGAAAGTAGAATCAAATAAATTTTCAGTGGCAGTAACCTTTACAGATATGAATTAAATAAAAATCGCGCTCAATTCTGACCAATTTTATTTTCTAGCATTTTTTGAAAATTCTCAAAAGCCATACATCAATCTCAATAGAAAGTAAAATAAATTCTCATGTAGTTTATTCTTAAATAATTTCATTTTTTAATGGAAATTTATAAACCCGAAATGGAGTATTATTTGACTGCATTGCTCCTGAAGGTACAAAAACAATGCAGTGGAAAATAAATGGTGAAGCCCGTTCATTGGAAATAAAGCAGACAAAATTCTTGCGTGTTTGTGCGAAGGGATTACTCGCATCGATAATAAATAAAAGCGATGCACAAGCCACGCGATTCCGTGCGCGAAGCGTAATAATAAATGAATGTCCGTAGGAAAGCTATATGTATTCCGGTGCGTGGAACGTTCGAAATTTTCAATTGAAACAGGTTTAACACGAAAAGGACCAATTCCATTCACCTCTTTAAACCGAACCGCGTTTCTGCTCGGTTTCTACGAAATTGTTCGGGGATTCCCAGCTCGACGGAAATATATATCAGAGGACAAACCGCACATATTTCTCCTTTAATTTCGAATCTGTAACGCAAAGTCCGGGTCAGGGTACGGCGGCGAAAGCGAGGGTGCTTTCTGAAGAGGACATTCGTAACACTTGTCGCAGCAGCAGCTGCCAAGAGGGAGTTATTGCTCTCGTAACAACGGCAAAAGGGGTGGAACTTTTCCAACGTCGTACCATCAACGAGAATCACAGGCTTGCCCGGTATCGGTCTTTCGAAACGCGTCAGCTCTTTATCAACGCTAACAAGAACCATCAACGCACGGCGCGGCGCACAGTGGGCAATTTGGACGAAATCGGATTCAAAATCAAAGAACTTTCGATAGAAATGAGGTAGAGCGATGAAACTGTTTTTAAATGAAAGCTGAAACTTTGTAGAATATGGGAAAAATAGGGAGATTATTACCATCCAATCATTTCAACGAAAAAATGACTTCATTAGTTTTTGTCACAAAAATCTATTTTTTGCAAAATCCTGAGGTCGTAGACAAATTTTGAGACCAGATTTGAAATCAGCGTGAAAAAATCTATGGGAAACGATGTATAGCATGTTAAAAAAAAATTTCTTCCGCGCGTGGTATTGGGAAAACCACAATTTTCTTGAAATTGTGCAAGTTTAACGAATTTTCTCAAGGTTAAAAAGCGTTCGTACCATAATCTCCCTATTTTTCCCATATTCTACAAAGTTCTAGCTTTCATTTAAAAGAAATTTCATCGCTCTACCTCATTCCTATCGAAAGTTCCTTGATTTTGAATCCGATTTTGTCCAAATTGCCCACTGTGCGGCGCACAGTGGTCCAAATCGAGAAATTCAGTGACTTTTGGCCCGAAAATGAACTTTCATGTATCGATACCTGATCAATGAACATTGCTTCCCAAATGTCCATAGACCTCGGAAATGGAGAAATTAGTACAATTTATTAAATATTATAGTTGTAATAAATATTGAAAGTTGGACATTTTAAGAAGAGTATTTTTCACGAGAAAAATTGCTTCACTTTGATGCGATGCCCTGACATTTTTTGCGATAAGAAATCGTGTCTTACATTATTAATTAGTCTGCACAATGTATTAAAAGTTAATGCTGGACTAAATGGAGAAAATTTAAAAAATTTTTTATATTCGGTAAGAGATATCTTTAAAGTCCGAGGAAGTCCCAGTTTCTAACAAATTGGACTATTTTCAGTACACCTTCCTCTATATGATGGTATAAAAATTATTTCCGCACTCTTCAGCCTTTGCAAATTATAGCAGTTTAAAACTGACAATGTTACGTCGCGTCGCGTCCCCTTACGCATTATTACCAATCGGACAATTATCGGAGGAGGCTCAAGAAACGCGTCACAAAGACTTTAAACAATTTAGATACAAACATACAAGAAAATCAGACAGAATATTAACAAATGAAGATGTATTTTATAGACTTTTATTGACATCGGACCCGCACATGTCAGCAATGCGAGTGAAATCATGTAAGAAAAGAATACAAAATTTAGAACCAGAAGCTGAATTATTAATAATTAAATAATAGAAAAGGCAGGCTTTGAAATGGATGGACTATAAAAAATAATGCTAGACAAAACCATTTGAGAATGAAGACTGACAAAGTATAAACAAATATTATTTTTTCATATTTCATGTTATTATTATTATATTATAAAACCATCATTGTTATCACATTTTTATCACAAAAGATTTACAAAAATGTTACTAAATTATTTTATATTATATACAATATTACAAATATTATCAATTATTATAAAAAATATCTTTTGACACAGTTATGTGACGTTTTTTACCATACCCGACTCCTCAAATTTACATTTTTCCCAATTCATTAAACATTGCATGTGTGAAACAAATATAAAATACACACTTAGAAAGAAAAAATGGTTTGGAAGATTGTATTTAAACAATTTTTTTTTTAGTGAAAAATATCAATGAAAATTAATAAGAAATTATTGTTTAACAAATTTAAAAAATATTAATTGACTATTTTTTTAATGAATTTTAGTGCAAATTTCATCCCGATAACTCTTATGGTACAAAAGTTATAACAAAAAGTCACTGAATTTCTCGATTTGGACCACTGTGCGGCGTCTACCCGAGTGCCACGACGCATCAGAGATTCGTCTTCTCGCAAGCCAATCGTGAATTCGAAGTTTCGTACCTCATGATCCGACAGTGATTCAATAGAGAAATACGCGAGCAAGGAATCATTGCCCCAAGTAAAACAGTTACAGTGAGTTCTCGATATATGTCAACAATATGTTGATATATGTTTACACTCCTCGGCGTCCGAGGCCTCTCGAGCTTCGTGGCCCTTCGCAGGGTATACCCCGCGGTAGTGGGGATAATTCCGCGACGTTTATCATCCAGGCCTTGGCGGCATATATAGAGAAATCACTGCATTTTGCTTTTCTTTCGCAAACCATGCTAATCCAATAAAAAATGCTGAAATAAATTTTTCTACACTCTTGTCATTTATTCACTTACTTTAGATGTCGCAAGAAATTACATTTATACGAAGTGGTTCTGTGAAAATTGGTACTTGAATATCTCTGTTATTCTTGAAAATATAAAAATACTTTTTAACCAAATTTTTCTCAGTAAAGTGTTTATTCTATATATGCCCCAAACGCCTAGCCGATAAAAGTCGCAGAGCTGTCTCCACTGCCGCGAGGTATACCCCGTGAGGGGCCATAAAGCGAAGACTTAGAGCTTCGTTGTCCTTTTCTACCTTCAGTGTAGATCTAAGAATAGTATCTCCTAGCCGATATATGTCCCTGTCTAGACAGGGTTAAATACTGTATATAGAGGACTACAATATGACTATAACTGCGGTCCCCATCGCGATGGGTCAGGAATGACTCCGGCATAGCGTACGGAGGATTAAATTTGATTTTCTCGAAAACAAAGCCTGAAACGAAAAAAATTTGTTCGGTATTTTCGACTACTTTTCTCATGTAAAGTCACCGCGGTTGTATCATCAATACTGGGACATAAAACGTGGACTTGTCCACGTGTATCCTGGATTGCAATTTTAGCAAATCTAATGGATATGGAAGTGCAAGAAATTTACAAAGAAACTCGTTTTGAACTTATTTGAACTAATAGGTAGACGGCGGATTTCTGACAAAAATGAGGAAAAGCACGAAGCTCCGTGTTTAAGCTGTACGAAAAAGTTTTATCGCTAAAGAAGTATATTAAAATTGAAAAATTCGTTGGTTGAGAAGGTGGAAGCCGTACTATGGCTATAACTCACGTTTAGCTGGAATTATTAATGCTGACACGAAGACACCTGCTACACTCCCTGCCGACAAGCTTTTGCTGTAAAAGCATTACTCTTTCATGTATGGATTAATTATGTATGTATACATTTGTTGATTCAGATACTTTGTCGCCAAGTGTTTCGAAGGGTAAAAGAATTACTTATTATTCGATAATTAATTTTTTAAGCTATATCTCTGTAAGTAGAATGTATCCGTTTTTCCGATATTTTATATTCTACCACTTTTAAATACATTTCACAAGTTATAATAAATTTCGATACACTCGATATACCAGTAGATAAAATACATATTTGATTTAAATTATCAAAAGGGAGACTCGATGTATCCTATTACAAATGTAATCAAAATTTTATTGAAAGGAATTTTATTTTAAAAATAAAATCGATATTATATTTTTCCATTAAAATCCGTTAATATACAGGGTGATAAAAAAACCATTCAACATATATGATATATATGGAACACACTGTGCTGAATAAAAAAGACTTAGTAAACATAGGTCCAAAGGTCAACTGTTTCTGAGATATAAACATTCTTGTATGCTAAAATCATGATTCATTTACTCCTGACCTTTTGATATTTACAGAAGATTTTCCGCGTGTCCTCCTTCCTTCGATACACAACTGACTGATTGAAATCTACGGTCTACTTGAATGAGGACATTCAGAACGCGGCTTATAAACACTGAAATAAGTATGCGGTGGAAGTAAGTTGATCATAATACTAGCAACCAAAAATATTCATACCTCAGAGACGGTTAACCTTTTGACCTATGATTACTAAGGCTTTTTAACTTAGCACAGTGTGTTCTACATATAAATATTGAATGGTTGTTTTGAACACCCTGTATATGTTATATATGCCTTCTTTAACACTTTAACGGCCGCTCACACAACATGTGTGTGATTAATAATTATCACACAAAGGAAAAATATTAAATTTGTTGTTAAATTGTTGTTTTTTTTTTTGTTTTATGTGTATGTTCGCACAATTTGAATTATTTCGTGAATTTAATAAAGTTTTTTAAAATTAATTCTTCAAAAATATTGCAGGTACCCGGCGACGTTTGACTGCGTAGACGTGCGGCCATTAAAGTGTTAATATTCATTATGCTTTAAAAATAAGTATAATTAGTATAGGAACAGTAATTGACACCCCCACAGTAATTGAGTCCATTGCCCTATGTTATCTCTGTTTGTGTTCGCTCCGATTCGACGTTGATATTTCTTTCCGAAAGCCCCGACACAAAAAATGAGTGGAAACATTCAAATCGTAAACTAAATGTGCCTGATGTTTTCACCATTTGCAAAAAGGATCACGTTTGGCTCCAAAACAAGTGGAACGAGCTTACTTCCGCCTAATCCGTGGAAGCCAGTTTCGCTTCGAATAAAACCTCCGCCGGTTCTCGACTAATTAACTACACCGCGAAACAATCCGTAGAATCGCGTGGCGCATAACAGAAAAGCCCGTATACGCGCGGCTAGAGCTGGAACGCTTTCGTCTAAACTATGTCACTGACGCAAAAAAAAAAGTCGTAAAAAGCAATGGCATTGTGTTGTGGCTATTTATTAAAGTTATAAAGGAGGCGAAGCGACAATCACAAAGCATTTCAAGAAAAGATAATCTGAAGCAGACTCGGGTATCAACGAAACAAATTATTTGAAAAACAATAGCTAAGACAATAGATTATCTCGCTTGAATACATGTTACTTTATGTGAACAGACAAATCATTTCTCTTGAGATTGTTTCCTAGTTCACACTTTATCTGAAGTCATTTTACATTTTATTTTGCATTTGATAGCTACTGTTTCTAAGAAGATCTCAGACTCTTTAGGCTACGGGAATACTCGGTTAATTAATTGATTTCGACGTTTTATGTAAAATTATAGCTGAACTTCACTTTTTGGAGACCACGCTTGCAAATCTTTACACGCGCATAACTTTTGAACGAGGGAACTCCGCGCTTCAAAACCTTAATTTTTGGAGTTTTCTCGTCAAAATATACAGGGCTGTATAAAAAAAAAGTGCAAAATTTTCGGTCCCAGAAGGTGAAGTTTCACCAAAATTATTTACTTTATTTGAGTCAAATATTTGAAAACGATTCGTTTGAATTTATACGCAAAGTAAGCATATCTATTTTATGTAATTCAGCAAACAAGAATGATAAAGTGTTTGAAATAATTCATAACTTCATCTTTGATCGTCGAAAGCAAAAATAATAATGATCTCGCGTACGAGAGGAAGCGTGGATCGGTGTGCAGCGTTAGAGGAAACAGTCGGAGCGAGAACGAAAGCGGTCCACGACAAAAACGAGCGGCTCTCTCACGAGAGTCTCTCCCCGGCGTGCAGGAAGCAACAAAAATCCGCAGCAACGCGTCGCTCGCGCGCGATTTATCTCGCGCGCGGCGTTGGAAGACGAGCTTCGTTCGGCGTGGCTCGAAGAGGAAACGAGGGATAGAACGAAGAGAAAAGAGAGACCGGCCGTTGCGTGGGGAGGGGGTGGAGGGCGGCGACGGGGATGGGACAGAGGGAAGCCGGGTTGGAAGCTGAAATCCCTTGTTAGCGACGGGCTGGGTCCGTGGAGACAAGTGCCGCGAGTGGTTCGCGGTGAAAAATAGGACGAATTTGCAGCGGGAAACATCAATTCTCGGTGGCAGCAGTTTTATTCCGCGGAGGTAGGTAGTCGTGAGAGAAGAAGCGCGGAGCTGCCCAGCTACTTGAAGCCCGTTTTCTGCTGTAAAATGGAGAAAAAAAACTGCCACGTGAACTTAGCTCGGTCATTCGTCCGTCTGTTCGCTTGTCGAGAAACAATGCTGGTATTGTCCAGACACGTTTTAAAATTTCTTCCACGATTAAAAACGGCAATTTTTGGTATTGCGTCGGTACAAGCGTTGACTCGATCTACTGTGTTGATTTTCCCAGCAAACAACGCAAACGTAATTGAATACTTAGCTACCACCTTTTATATATCACTGACCTACGGATCTTCGTGCAAAATAAAAATCCTGATTGCAACAAGCAAAAAATTAAAATTAAATTAGTTGAATAAAAATTGGCTTCGACTATTATTATGATATTCTTCAGTTCTTAAGTTTCGACTACTAATTTTTGCTATAAGCGCATAGAATTTGTACATCGCACGCGAACAACAGAGTCTATAATTGCTTTGAACGATAGCACGCTAATGTTTAGCGACGTCACGGAGTCGATATTCGAGCGCAAAGGGTTAACCCCGTTTCTGTAGTCCCTGAAATTTTCAGAGCCATAGATTTCGCATGCTGCAGGCACTATACCCGAGGCGCCTATCGGATAAGACGGCCCTGATCCCTTCCGTCAACTGTGCCCCCAAGATCGGAGGAAAACGGAAGGAACCACCTCCGCGAGAATAGTATCCGCGCAAGTGGGGATAGCTAGTGAATGAGAGTGATAGATTGCGCGTCGCCATTCTCTGACACTCTCTCGCTAGAGGACAGCACACCGGGCATTGTGTTCCTGCAGCTGGAGAACTCGACGCTTGGACAATCTAGACTTCCGTTCTACTAAACGCGACTATCCTTGATCCCCCTTCCGGCAAACCCTCTTGTTTGTTTCTGCTTCCAAGGACTTTATATTCGGGATTCGCGGCCGGAGTAAAGCGCAAGCGGCTTTTGTCGCGCGGGGTCAACCCGTTACTCCTTCGGATCCTACTGCGACGAGGATTTACCGCCATTTTTCACCGCGTGCACGGTGATTCACAAGAGTTCATTCTTTCTCGTGGAAAATGATAAGGTATCCCGGAGTTACGGTACTGGACAAAAATATAAGGTACATATTTTTGTGTATTTCGTATATTTGAAATATGAAAATGTGCATTTTACACTGTGCCGTATACATAGAGTGTCTTATACTTTTCTCCTCTATATCTACCAAGCACAAAACAGAAAAGTGAAACATCTTATAGAAGGGAGAAAATTGAATTTACTTAAACTTTCTATGATTTTCACTATAATGAAAGTGCTTAAATGAAGAAGTCTTTATTTAGTTTATAGTTTTTATATCATTTTTTTATTATAGTAATTTATAGTTTTTATAATTTCAATAATTGTGAAATAGGAAAGCGGTCATTTTGACCGTGGTAGGTTTAGTGTTAATTTAACAAAAAAAAATTGTATAACACTTGACTTTCTTATTTATGGAAGTCCACCAGGGAGAATTGTTTCTTACTTGATTTTGTATTTAAAATCATCGTACAGTGCAATATACAGGGTGTCTCAAAAAATATATACACAGTTTGAATCTTGGTCCACTCATTATTTCATTAAAATCAGAAGCTTATGACTCGTTAAACAGTGTATACATTTTTTGGGACACCCTATATTAGCAGTCTAGGAGGACCCTAATTAAATGTAATCCTTTGACTGTGAAAGGCGTATATATATACGGCCCCACTTAAATTGACATTCATTGTTATTTAATATGTAGCTATTAATAATATAACTATTTGTGGATTTAGATGAAATTTTGCTATCTCACTACGTTGCTATTTAACATATCGATAAAGATAAAATATAATTTTGGAAAATAATAGAATGAATAGAAAAAAAAGAAAAATCGAAAGGGTAACCAAAGGTTTTAAATGTCTATATAATTATAATTATCTTTTTCATTAAATATAATTTAATGGAACTATTGTATTTTTAAAGTAAATTTTGAAGGTCCATTTACATGGTACATTTTGAGGGTCAATATACATTCACAGAAGACGTACGCGTACAGTCTTTTAATAAACTAACATTATTTTAGCTAGCCACAACAATTCCCATGCGAATATCGCGTCGAGGAACGTTTACATGGTGCGGCAAATTGTTTTCACATCCTGCTGCAAATTTCACGAAACGCAACATACGCTCTTCCACTAGGCACCCATCCAAATATGTAAAAATCTGCAGTTTCGATAGAGATGAATGCAGTTTCATAAGGATGACGAGAAAATCAGAATGATGAAGCGTCTTCGATTCGAGTTATCGTAAAAGTTAGCTTAAAATGGCCAGGCACGGAACGAGATGAAGTTAATGCTCCAGCTAACATCATTTATTAGGCATATGAAACGTTCGATTTTAGAATTGTTATCAAACCTTTTGCCATCCCCTCCCCCAAGCCCACCCCCAAACCATGAACGAACATAGTAAACCGGGCGAAAAAACAGGCAAGGCATCAACGGTAGAATGGTGTCTTTCATACAGAAAATTAACACGTTTAATTTCAGCCGTTGGCAATCATGGCGTTCGTCGTGCCTCGCGATGGACACCGGGGGTAAAAAGCACGAGCAAAATTGTCGAGCCAGATAGAGCTTGCCGAGCCCGTAGAGTGTACACCGGACCGAGGCAAGCCACGGCTGTCAACTATACACAGTCGGTGTTTTTAACTTCGTCGGAGCGCGCGAGTTCATATACTCGGTGTGAAATTCTACGCGATAAAACTGACGCAGGAGAAGAAACTGGGACGCCTGGTGTGCGCGAAGAAAAAGTGACGCTCCATAAAAGTTACGTACTTTGCGCCACATTTCACACCTCATAGTAGCACGAGAATAGTCTATTCAGCTTTGACGGTCGCTGGACGATACTTGCACTCCGAGACAAAACTAGACACCCTGCTGCACGCGCGAGACACCTGTGACTCAGGTCTACACTTAATATGGGACACTAGTAAACAGACGATAACTTTTTTAATATTGAATTATACGACTTGAATTTTCTTGAGAAGATAGAACAACTAGTTTACTACATTATGTGAAAAAGAAATTTTTCGAAAATTGCAATTGGCCGGAATTGCTGAGAAAATACTAACAGTTGTACAGTAAAGTCTCGATCTAAGCCGAACGGAGCTACACGATCTTAGTCAGTTCGCCTATGCAGTGTAAAGTGTACACATAACGCGTAATCCGATACCGGGTCGGGTATATCGGTGTGAACCACTACTCATCCAATTACAAAATTTCTTTATTTTTTTATGGGACTTTCACGAACTTTTTTGTGGCATTTTTCTGATTAAAATGACACTAAACACGATATAATTTAAACTGTATTTAGAGGTTTAATTGATCGACGCGGTCACAAGAAAATAGTAGCACTACACGATTTATGTCACAGAACGGACCCGAGGATTGGGCTTAGATCAAGACTTTACTGTGTTTCACAACTTTCTATGTGGGCCTACACTGAAAATTTAGAAAGTACGTTTTGTAGATCTGTATCAATTATTATATATTCTATAATAAAAATCGTTCGTGTATTTTTATCAGATTTATATCGTTAAAAAATATTTCAATTTTTGTTCTTGTTTTTGTCTAGCATAGTAGAAGATTATTTTCTGAAACAGGACAAATGTTTGTAGACAGAATAGCGAGATTACAACCAAAGTAAACTAAATATAGATATATTTTATATGGTTTTGTTGCAATTAATGCATCGCAATCTACTTCAGGTACAACTATTCGTCCTAACGGGAGCTTTAAGATGGTATAATTAATAGTCATGTCTCTGGTGTGGATTGGCAATAAGCAGTTTATTTAAACTATGTCAAACTACCTACAGAAATTTTTTAAGAAGAAACCACATGTTCAAGAAGTGTTTAGGGACGAGGGGAACTTATATTCAAGATGGTATATTTCACTATCGTTGAGACGCGAGAGCCTACATTTTCTCGAGACAATTTTCTGAACAGATGGATTGGACGTAGATGTAACATTGAATACTCCCCGAGCACCCCAGACCTCACGTCAATGGATTTTTTTTATGGAGATTCACTAAACACAACATTTATGACACGAAACCGGTAACAATTTTCGAGTAGAAAGAATTGAAGAAAAATATACCAGCACTAAATTAAATTATTCGTGCTTTAAATTATTGTGCATTATCAGCACAATGTTCGTCTCTTCTAATTTGGAGTTTTGATTTTAGATATACCTTAATAAACTGAATAATTAGGAGAACATGCCAAACAACCATAACACAAAATTTATCAAATGTTAGCATAATCATATTTAATAGTTCTTTTGCTACAACTAGACGGTGGATTTCATGCATTTATGGCTTCCGAAAATTTTCAAAAAATTCCAGAATATAAAATCCGACAAAATTTAGTACGATTTTAATTTATTTCAGATCTAAACAGGTTACTACCACGGGGAAAACAAGATTATATTTTATTCAATTTTCCTAAAATTCGTCTACAAGAATTGCAAGTTGCATAAACATCCGCAGTCTATTCATGAAGTAATGTAAAATAGCCTCTTTCAACGCTCCGTGAACCTCATTTTAAACCTCATTTTAATCATTTCGAAGCACGGAGAAGTGGTCGGGAACATCCCATCGGCGGCGCGTAAATGAGAATGTACAATAGCTGTCGAATTCGTCGAAAATCGCGACCTCACCTGTCGCTTGATTGCCACGGCTAAAATTCTTTCGCTGATTCTCGACTGGTCAATGGTCCATGCATCGAGCACGATTAAACGAAAAACAGGGTGAATGGAGCCCGGCCGCCGTTATATCGTCATTAGCAAATCTGTATAATTAGAGGGGCGCGCTTCCTCTGTTGTGAATACGGAAACGTGTCGTGCTATTCGATTTCGTTGAAAGGCGTGGATTCGCGTGGATCCTGGCCGGTCGCCACGCTCGTTCGGCCGGACAAATCGCTGTCGATGAACCGAACGAATATGTACACCGGTGCGAATGCAAATGTATTGATAAAATCTTGACGGACGTGGCACGGACGAGGACAAGATTAAAAGATTTCCGCGGATAAACCGACGGACAACCCTCTCTTTCTTCCCCGAGGCGACGCAACAAACCACCGCGCGGGCCACCCTGCCAGCCGAAACTGCATCACGGTGAATTAAAATAAAGCAGTCGACTTCCACCAAGAATACCAACTTGCCGGCGGAAACCTAAACCCCCGGCTCACCGTTAATACGGAGTCAAATTTAAATTTTTAATCGTGCTTTTCGTTACGGAAATTTAGAGTGTAATTTCACACCATCGCGTGCTGCAAATTCGTTACTTCAAACGAAATAAAGTACGAGCACGTTTTTAACGTAATAGCACGGGTAAATTAAAATTTTTACTTCATCTATATTCTGCTAATGAATATTAGCTTACTTAAAATTCGCATAAGATTATTTTTTTTTTTGATAAATAATTTCGTAAATTGAATTACGCGTATAAATTTCCCATTTAAACGTATAAGGTTTGTATATTTTTAATTTTTGTTACCCGTACAATGATTGTACAGGGTATATTAATGGTCATATTTTGCGGCAAGTTTCTTCGACAAATGTCCACCGATCCAGAAGTGTAGATTCGCCCTTAAGACGGATGACCATTCCTTTTTGTACACCCTGTACATGTTTTTGGCAGACCATAAAACATCGTCGTCTTATCTCCAAAAATATTGATTATATGCAAAAATGTTTCGGATGAAAGTTGTTCGGTACCGAGGGGGACATCATGTGGTGGGACTTTTATTGTTCCCGGTAGACACTCCAAGGTGAGGTGAAGGTCAACTTTCTTTTTTTTTTAATGGAACGATATATTGTTTGACCCACCATCAAATAGTGCGTTTTAAGATGAGTTCAATGACCTATGACTCAAGGTCATTCAAGGTCAAACATTCAGGGAAATGCAGAAAGGGTGTAATCGTTTTATTTGTACTTGTACGTGTTCAAAATAATTACCTCTTACTTCAGTGCTCTCAATTCCTCTCACTTAACAATTCTTTGTTTAAATAATTCTCTATGTAACTTTGCTGAACATTTCAACATTTATCTTAGCACAAGCTTCGCGTATTCTGACTTTCATGCTTTCGTCGTAAGGTTAATGGACATTACTCAGTTTTTAATGTGTCCCCATAGAAAGTAGTCGAGTGGTGTTAAATCCGGGGCGGCTAGACTACAGGACCTCCTCGACCTATTCACCTTCTGTAATTTTTCCTGCATTCTCCTAGTACCATAAACATATCAAAACAATTTTGATACATTTCCATTTTCACCACTTATTTATCATTACTATCGTTCAGCGAAGGATACCTTAGCACGAATAGTAGTGAAAATAAACTAATTATCTTGCAGAAGAACACAGTAACGACATAAATACGTTTGTTTTCATTTCATTGATGACTTTGATGTTGTCCTGAGTAATGCTGATATTGAACATAAATATTGTTGTTTTGGTGCGAAAGTTCGAAGACACGAACTGAAGTACAAAACGATCACACGTTTTCTGCATTTCTCTGCGAGTTTGACCTTGAATGACCTTGAGCCATAGGTCATTGAACTTATCTTGAAACGCACTATTTGATGGTGGATAAAAAAACATATCATTCCATTTAAAAAAAAAAGGGAAAGTTGATCTTCACCTCACTTTCGAGGGTATTAATGAAAACAATCATCACGGTTGGATGAAACCCGTTCACTATTCCATCAAAAAACGAGCCTAGAAGAGAAGGAAAAAAGAGAAAAACGAGAAAAAGATGGAAAACGGAGCAGGCTTTTCTCTTCGTAGAATCGTCGCGGCAAAGGACGAATTAATCTGACTTCACGCAGAGCTAGGCGGCCATTTTGCCCCACGTTTTCGATGTAATTGAATCTCTCGTCTTTGCCAAGGCAATTGTTCCGCCCCTCATCACCCACGGCCGAGAATTCAGGGCTGCTCTCTTACCGCGAGAAATTAATCTTCTCTTCCGCAGAAGCGGTTCCACCACCGAGGGAGGGGAAAAAAAAACAGAAGTAATAGAAATCTATTCGGTGCTCGATCGCCGTGAGCCGTTCGTACACTTCTCGGGTACAATTGAAAATAAATTCCCTAAACGAGCTTCCTTCGACCGTGATAATCTTGTAAGGCTCGCCGCCGCGTTCCAAAGGTTCGCAACGATGGAACTTTTCGCACGAGAAAACGCTGAACTTAACACTTTTCCTAGCAAATCTCGATAATGCCACGTCGTATGCGATCCTTGCTAAAATTGGATCAACAAACTTGTGTTTAACAACAAGCTTTACTCGTTAACACTAACCGCACCGAGCAGAAAATGAGCCGTTCACTGCACAAATGGATTAACTCCACTTTTGGAAAAATCTTAAATTTAATTGTCAAAGCACTTGGTATAGTCATGATTTTTTATATTTATAATAACTTTCCTGAATAATAAAGATTAACACCATTAAACGACAAAATTTTTTTGGCCATCGAATAATAAATAATTTATTTCAGAGGCCATTTTGATTAACTCCGTACTCTAATGTAAATCGTTGCAATAATGCAACTCAAATGCACTAGCAAGCGCTGAATGATAACGGTAAATTTTTTAGTGCCGTCCTATCAGAATTAAGGTAAAATAAATTTGTCAGTCACAGTCTAATTGGCGCAGGATCAAGTACTTGTGAAGTCAAATTAATTATTATTAAGAATAAAGTTTAATTGGGTATGTTTTAACTTCTACTGTATACTTTACCAATATTATTATTATAGACAATTACTTCAATTTGTCGGTGGTTTTAAAGAAATAAATATTATACCGTTATAATCAAGATGAGTGAGACTAATAACAATGTGAATGTGGAAAACAGTGAATCATCTGATGGTTCTTCAATACATCATTTATGTATATGAACTGTTAATATTCATTTTTATGGAAAATCTGTAATAAAAATATGTAATAATTAACTTTTTCTGTAATAAAAAACTTTAAAATTTAAACACTGAATTTAACTTTATTACTTTTTTCACTTGCCAAATCGATTAACTCCACCAGTCATATAAGAATTGTAACATTACTGACGATTATTTTTTGGCTAATCTTTTTTATTAATTTTATATTCCGTTAGATGAAAGCTACATCTGTATTTAGTCACTCTACAATATTTGTTTGAATTTATATTATAAAGGGAATTTTAAAAAACAATGTACATTATTTCATTGCATTTCTCAACTTTTTTGTTTTATGAAGTTAATCGATTTGTGCAATGAACGGCTCAAATGTCACTTGCATCCCTTGTTTTGTAAAACTTACAATACTGAATTTACTTCGGTTTTTATAACAATACTAAATTAAACAATATTAATTAATTTAACAATTTTAAACTATTAAAGTTATTTAATTATCTTTAATAGAAGCATCTTTGTAATTTTAATAATTATAGAACATGTAAAACCGGTCACTTAACCGGCCGTGGTACGGTTAGTGTTAATAATTATTACTACAACTCATAGTTTGCAGTATAGCTATTACAACTTCGAATACGAGAGGTTTACACTATACGAACTTTCATTTGAACCCAGGGGGTAGTTTAGGGGAGTAATCGTACAGGGGAAGCTTCAGCCTTCAAGTCTGTGGTAGATTCATTCATGATAAAAGTTTTCCAATGTTTTTAGAGATATTTCTATCTACGTTTTTGATAAAAAAAAATCGTTCTCAGTTTCCCACCCACGATATCAAACAAATCCCCTTAGAAGGAAATGGCCTATGGATTTCGAAAGCAGAGGCTTCAAGCTAAAAACCGAATCCAAATTTACTGTTGTGCGATTATTTATTGCAAAATCACTTAAATATTGAAAATTTTTCGGAAACGAGAAAGTTGGTGTGTCACAACATTTTTAAGCCACTGTATGTGTCATATTAATATCTGTAGATATATTCTCTGAAGCAAAATGATGTTATTTTAACAAATTGACAAATTTTTCCTCAAAGTCATTTTTTTTAACAAGATTATACAGTCGCTGATATTAACTGTTAAATAGAATTTCATGTTTCCAATATTGTTGCAAATCAAACCTGTGCTGCAGTAACTAAAAACCAAAATGGAAAGTTTATGAAAAGTGGAGAGTTGAACGCATATAAAATTTCATGAAATTGCACGAGAATCTTTTTTCATTTCGAGTCGGATGGAACACGTAAGCAGAATAAAGAAAATTTTTGTTCGATTCAAATATCTACAATCAAATCGACCCTTTTCAAATCCATGAACTTCTCATTTTAACGCTTCGGAGGCTTCGTCCTCCGCAAAAAAACAAACTTCCAGGGGATGAAATCGTGTCAGGAAATCGCGATTACCTTTCCGGAGGGTGTAAGAAAGAGGGTAGCCGAGCTTCCACCGAAACTCCATTAAACCTTATCATATTAGGATAATAGGATTGCTTTTATTACAATGTCCTCGAACCAGGATTTCTGTTTATCAGCGCAAGACACTCCCATCTCATTCTTTTAGATACTTCGGCAGCGAGAGAGCTCGGTGACGAGAAGCGAACGAGAGTTGAAGGACAGGCCGAAGAGAAAAATTACTTTCGTGGCGAGACGTGACGGAAATGTCGGAGCAAAGAGTGCAAAATTACGGGGGCGTATTTAAATATTGCGGCGGCCCGTCGAGGAAAGTTTATCGGCAGGAGAAGACGCCTTGTCTCGAAAGAGAGAGCCGCATGGAAACGCAACTTTTAACGTAAAAGATGGCACATGCGCCTCGAAATTGCCCGGATTTAATAAATCTTCGCATATTCGAAACGCCGTAAAAACTTTGTCTCTGACAAAAATGAAAACCCCAGGCACGAGCGATACCTTCGGTTAATTATAACACAACTTTTCAACCAGCAAATTCCTCGCATTAAAGCTTCAATTTTTGGCATTTTCTCGTCAAGATGTACAAGATTATACAGTAAAAATTTAAAAATTTCTGGGTTGCCAAGGTGAAGTTTAACCAAATTAAGTTACCTTGAATTTTTCTACACATTGCTGTAGCACGTTTATAATACACGTTACCATTGACTTGATTCGAGTTTAATTCGCAGCTGATTTATCTACCGCTACAAGAAGCATATGTTATATAGTGGCTTGCAACATTATTTATAAATATCTGGCAGGCTTAAAATAGCGGAAATTTTCGATTTCGGCCGTTTCGTCCCGAACACGAAGTTATAAACATCGCCGTGGAAAAACTAGTTACACAATTATATAAAACATAGTTGTATATACAGGGTGTTCGACTACAGGTGGGAGAAAATTTAAGGGATGGTTCTCCAAGACAATATATGACGAAAATGAAGAATATAAAAATTACGATGTCGGCTTCATATTTTAGTTTAGTTCACGAACTTTTTACTCTTCATTTTCGTCTTATATTGTCATGGAGAACCACTCCTTAAATTTTCTCCCACCCTTGTAGAACACCCTCTAGTACACTCCCGTCCATAAATCACCGGACACTTAGTTATTTTCAGCAAATTGGTAATTAGAACAAGAATACAAGTTTCGGGCTTGATTTTATTGTTTCATTTTGTTATATGCAGCTATTACACGATAATATTTTAATGCAAAATTAAAAATATATATACAATTTGAATAAATTTTGGAAAAAAGAGATTAAGAATTGCGGGATGAGTTAGATAGAATAAGAGAAGCCCAAAATCAAATCTCCGCTTATGAACATATTGCCACGATTAGTTCAAGCGGATGTATTGATGAAAAGAAAATATGAAATATTAATAAGTACCAATTTTATTTCATAATGTAGGTCCTTTAATAAGAAAATATAGTCTGCATCTAAATTTTAATTAGTGTCCGGTGACTCATGGACAGCAATATATGTCACAGATCCACTGAGCGCTCTGATTGGTCCATGTTTTTCGTAAATAACTCATTAACAAAGCCGCTGAAAATATTTTTGCAAAGGAAAAAGTTACTCCAAATGACCCCGGGAACCTCCCCTCTCAAGGAAGTACAACCCCGTATATTCGTATCAATCCACCGATAAAAGTCGTCAAAACTTGCTAGGAAATAATAATAATTTTTGTAATATTGCTCACGAAGACAAATTGACGGGTTAAGCGTTAATGATCTTTTGTATGATTTTCATAATCTTTTTAAATATTGGCATATTTTTGGAGCAGTTTCGTTACCTCTTGAAAGATGATTGCATTCTTTATTCCCGAGGACGTATAGAATCTCTCTACAAAAGACTTTGCTGTGCTTGAGCCGAGCCAACGTTTCCGTGTATTGAACGGCTTCGCTTTTCTGTTTTCAGTAAAAATTCAGAAGGAGCACAGCCACCTCGATATTTCCTAAGATCGAGCACGTTAGTATGCCAGGAACGAAAGGATCGTTTAATACCGGAAGCAGTTCATCGCTCACGGAAAGTTCTCGCAGGCTGTTCCACGGTGCTCGTTCCCGTTGAAAAGGATCTGTCAAGAACCGCGACTATCACGAGCCCTGGCCGCGGCCGGGCAGGCTCGCAAACCGCCACCTAATACATCTCCGGGCGTGTTTCATAAACGATAAAAGAAAATGAAAAACGTAGCAAGGCGGCGCGACTCTCGAGATAGAAAAAGAGAACGAGAGAAGAGTAAAAGCGGCCATGGCGCGGAAGCAGGACTCCTCGTTCATCGCGCTCGGCGGCGAAGAATATAAATCATATGCTTAAGAAAGTCGGTCCGCCGGGCACGCCGCTTCTTTTGTAAAGGAGATTACGGTGCAAAGGAGTTTCCTCATTTTTCGTGGCGACACCGCGAACCGCCCCCCCCCCCCCCCCTGAATTAACATATTCATAAGATATTTATCACGGTATCTCTTTGACACCCATTTTAAGAACGCGGCCGCTTATGAGAACGAATAAATTGAGATCGGGACCGGGACGGGAAGGGAGGAGAGTTTTCCAAAGCGGGTTCCGCGGTGTCGACGACGACAACAACAACCACGACGACGACGGAAAAGGGGAAACTCGCGCGCGCGCTGGTCGACGTATCGCGGCGTGCATTTTCCGCCGGCGGTTCCGCGTTTATTAACAGAAGAAAAAAAGAGCCGACGCCCCGACCGGCGAGAACCGGCGTGGAGAGGGGGGCCGAGGGGAGGGGAGAGAGAAAAAATATAGGAAAATTCGAGCGAAGGGAAAATCTCGACGCGAACGTTTAACGGGATAATACCCTCTGCGCAGCCGAGGTACAGCTTTTACTCGGCTGTATACACGCGCTGTGGGGGTTGTGGGGGCTGTGGGCCGGGGTCGTGGGCGGGGGTGGTGGTTGGGGGTGCGCGCATACATAATTCTACGGTGTTGGCAGAGTCCTGAGACCTCGAATCGCTCGTGTTACGCCAGTCGTCTTAAACAGCCTTCGTAATGGAACTGTGGATTTGACGCGATCGCTGTACCCGTACGACACACCGTCGCGTCGGGTCGCATCGGG
The DNA here is from genome assembly GCF_050948215.1 of Halictus rubicundus. Lineage (NCBI taxonomy): Eukaryota > Metazoa > Arthropoda > Insecta > Hymenoptera > Halictidae > Halictus > Halictus rubicundus. Next base: position 4,809,785 of record NC_135159.1, on the reverse strand, counting down.
TCCCTGTGTATGCGGGTACGTTCGCAAGCGTGCAAACACCGGGCTCGGTTCACGGCGTATGCATAATTCAGGAATGCGTGTGTCGTCGATACGGCAGGGAACCGACGCGCGATAGTTATGCATATGCTCCCCCCGCACCGGATGCTGAAACAACCACCCCTTCTGTTTCTGCATCATCCTGTCCTACCCTATCTCGCTCTCTGTCTCCCCCTTTCTTCTCCCTGTCTTTGGTTCTTCCAGGCTCACTTTGTCGTTCCGAATGAGATCCGTGGAGTTTTAAGGTAATGACCAATGGAGGCATGTCACTGGGAAAGATCAGATTGCAATCCCATCTTTGGAAATCTTGACCACAGAACAGCCTACAGACGACACGATTTGTCGCGCGACAAGTTGAACAGACAATTTGTAGAAACAGACCGCATTCGCTTTTACTTCGAAATGGTCGTACAATCGTGAGCACGTCGTTTCGCGGTAGATACGTTCCCGCGATGGCACCGATAACGTTAAAACGTAGACAGCAGCCTCGTTCGTAATAATTATACTAACGAAAAGTGAAAAAATAAAGGAAAGAAGAAAATGGTATAGAAATTCGGGGTTAAAAAGAGTGCTTATGTGAATTACTGTATGTATACCTAGGCTAGACTTTACTTAGGAAACTAGAAATTTTTAACTCTTTTTTTATTTAATCCTGCAGATTTTTGAGAGAAGATGCCGAAAATCCATGTTTTAATCCTAGGAGATCAATAGTTCAAAAGTTATGGGTGTGTCAAGTCAAGCGACTTTAAGCGTTTCTGACAGGTAAGGACGCCGCCATATTGGTATGTACTCAGACATCGTCCAATGAACGGAGCCGCGAGGAATCTACGTTATCGACATCACCGCGTGCCTGTGCTGCCATCTGGCGGCTCCGCTCGTTAGAGGACGGGAAACGCTGAGTGCATACATGGCGGCGCCCTTACCTGTCAAGAACGCTTAAAATCGCTCAACCCTAAACACACATAACTTTTGAATTAGTGATCTCCTAGGATTAAAGCTTTGATTTTCGGAATTTTCTTGCCAAAAGCTACAGGATTACATGAAAAAAAGTTAAGAATTTCTGGTTTCCTCAGGTAAAGTTTAACCTACACCATACCGTATATCTATGGTAAATTTATTAACAAAATATTTGTTTGCATTAATTAAACGTACTTTAGTAAATCCTTTTCAGATGTTCATAAAGAATGAGGCATCGAGACGAATAATTAATAAAATTTCAAGTTTTAATAAACCTGTATCTTTTTAAGAAGCTTCTCAAGCATACCTACTGCGCATAAACTGGTATTACTAATAGCATAAATTGAAGCGGAAAACTGGGACGGGAGAGACGTCCACGAAATGTTTACATAAAACATTTCCCTTGCGCCTGAGACCTCGGAAAAGCGTTTCACCAACAAATCCTTTTACGCCATAGAATGACAAGAATTTCTGAAGCATTCTCGAGGAGCGCTACTACCGGTGCTCGGTGACGCTGAACCTCGTATTTACTTCTTATCCGAGTCGCAATGCCTCAGCTCATTTTCCGTGTCCGCACAATCGTCTTAAGAAGTAACTTCCATCTCCCCGACCCATCCTCTTCCGGGAGCATTGTTTCGATCATTTAACCGCGCGACAACCCTTTAATCTCTCAAGCTGCCAGACCGCGGCCGCTTACTCCACGAGAAAGCTGCGGTGTACGAAAGAAAAAATTTCCTGAAAGTTGGAAGGAACGATAGTGCTCGGATGGTGATCGGCGTAAATGACGAAAGTTTACGATCTTCGGTTTTATTTGGAATGTTCGGGGACGCGAGACGGAGCCGCAGGTCCTGGAGTCGACGCACGCACACGCACACGCGCACGCACACGCGCCACGCCGCGCGAGCTCGAACACACCGTAAAAGGGAACTCACCCTCGGCACTCCAGTAAATAATTAACCGTATGGCCGGGACTCGAGTGTTCGCTCCTCGAGTGAAGGATTCCTCTTCGCTCTTCCATCTTTCGTCAACAGACGTTACCTGGCCGAATCTACGGCGAGAGCACATCCTCGCGATTCTCATTAAAAATACCATCCGATCTCTCTCTCTCTCTCTCCCTCTCCCTCTCTCTCTCTCTATTTCTCTCGCCCTCCTCATCTCATACTCTCCCCAGTTGTACGGACTCGTCCCAAGAAGAGAGAAGAAACCCGAGGACAAACGAATCTCTTGTCGATGGCAGAAGAATTAGATTGTTGCAAACGAAGTGTCCCATTTTTAACAGTAACAGACAAAATTTATGGATGGAACTAAACATTATTCTAATCAACACATTCTGTCAAAAAATTACCACAAATTGAATTTCCTGGTTCGTCACGTTCTTCATTTACAAGATTGTCGTCTCCATAGTATTCCTTACTATCGATGAATAGCGTTCGATTGATCAATATACAGTGAATTCTCGATATATGTCAACAACACGGGACTGTCGTGTATCGTCCAGGAGACATACTCAAGCCGTGTTATGTTTACAATCCTCGGAGAGGTGGGGATAATTCCGCGACGTTTATCACCCAGGCGTTGGCGACATATATAGAGAAATCACTGGCTTTTGACCAAATAATACAATGCTACATTTTCCATACAAAAAGAATACTCCATAATCGCATCGATTGACATTGAAATAAACTTCATTTCAAAGATTAGATATCTCAATTCAAATTGAAGGTGAGGTGTCCAATTCTGTCGTATTCACACGAAAAATTACTATAACTAGACTGCGAATTTTATGCATGTATAACAAAAATGAATACCTCAAATACAAAATTGGAAGGACATCAGAAGGATTGGAGGACATTGTTAAATTATTTTCGACTTTGTAAGGTCATTACAAGAGAAAATATAGTTTTCATTATCTCCAGTCTTTCACAATAGATTAGGACAATTTTCATTCTGCATAAACTACTAATAGTATTCTAATTATAACAAAATATGTAATTCGAAGGTAAGATCACATTGTTTGGCTTGAAAGTGTTGTAATGTTTTGAAAATTTGATAGATCTGATTAAAAGAAGCAACTTTGGTCTGAAAACTTTTCTTCTACCCCTTGCGGTTCACGCGTTCTAAAATAAAATCGGAAAACATCCGAATCTTCGGGGGTTAATTTCAACCCCTCGGAATGAATTTAGGCCGGCGAAAAATTGCTGAACGCATAGCTAAGTATGCTGTTCATGTCCTAGGTCTAGAATTTTCATGGTTTTCCGAATTGATGGGGTCTTCCTTCGCAAGTATGCTAAATCAGAAGATAAATCTAGTGAATTTTTGATTCGCGCCAGAAATAGATGTAGGAGGGACAATTAAAAGTCCCATTGACGGTTCCGTGACGCGAAGAATTTAATGGAGTTCCTGTGTCCAAGTTCAGCCACGGTCTCCGGAGACGGACGACTTTAATATGGAGCCCCCTGGTTTAAGGAAACAAGACCGTGGCCTGTGCTGGCATTACTGGATCCCGTCGTCGGACAGAGCGCACAAATACGGACCGGAGGCGTAACCATACTCGACGGTAAAGAACTCAGCGTTTCCTCGTGAAATGCGAGCCGAGCAGCTGGTGCTTTCAGTTTACGGGCCTCGTTACTACTTTATCGTGTGTGTCGAGATCGATAACGCCCTGGATATAACGATATATTTTTCTTGGCCAAATCCGCCACAGTGACTTCGATAAATCCCGTCTTACGTCTACCGAACGCTTCCCTCTGGGACTCCCCGTTCCGATTTTTTGTGATTCCTTATGCATTACCTGCCCTTTCGACTGTTAATGCGCTCGAATTTTAAATTCCGCTGAGAAAGCTGTCCCTAGATTACCCTAGGAAGTTTATGTAAATGTACAGGGTAACGTGAGATAACAGTGCAACCGAGTGCGCGGGATTATTTTTCAAGGAAAGAATTTTTTGAAAAAAATACCCTCTTCTGTCTGACGTTACATTTTCGAAAAATTCGATTTTGGAAAGCCGTCAGATATATGTGTATTTATAAATGTATAATTGGCGAATTATCAACAGCTGCATCGCTGGATTTCATCAGAATTATGCAGTGACTGTCTACATTATTTTATAAAAATAAATATTAATATAATAGGGCGCCTTCGTGTCCACATAGAACTTTAAGCAGTTGACGATTAAATAGAAACTCATTGTTATTATATTTTACGTACTCGTAAGCACTACAAAAGCATTAAATTGATACTACAACTCGAATCTCGACATATGCAGTAGTTTGAGTCAATAAAGAGGCAGACAGAGCAGCGAGAGAAACGAAAATTAAAATATCTATTATTTATGATCGTGTAAAAGACTGTGACAAATGAAATTGGACTATCTTAAGGGTTTCACACAATGATAGAAAAAACGATTTGAAGATTATTATTTTTTTCTGGAAATAATTCAAAATCTATTATCATCTTAATTGAATGACATCTTCTCCACTACCGTAACATTGAAATTGATAAAAAATAAAATCGATCATGTGTACTAAGATAAAAAAATGATCATTTGATTTAAATACTTTATTATTTGTATTTTACTTCAATATTTTTATTTCAGTTGCATTGTTCCAATAAGATAATAAATAATTTCACCTCCAGAAGAGACTATTGAGGTTTAGTTATAGTAACTAAATTAATTATTAAATTTAGATATGCTAATTTCTGTAATTTAATTATTAAAGTGAAGCTGCATTCGTTTTTAAAATTTTTATAATTTTATTGAATGATGAATCGTTTGATGAAGTTATTCGAATTTCATTTGAAATAATTAAATAATTTTGAAAAAATTATTTGGCTGTTCAAATAAAGTAATGTATGATTATTTCAAGTGACATGTAGCCAAATAAGATAATATATTATCTTAATATAAATTATATAAATACTGTTTCTCAAATAATTTATTTCGGTAATTCTCAAGCCTGTCGTAGACTGTCTGATCCACATTTAATCTAGAACTCGCTTAAATCTAACCCAGACTAATCCATAGTAAGTAATTCACAATAATATCGTCAGTGTTAGGTCTGGATTAGATGAAGATTAGGGTTCGGATTAGATTCCAAATCTAACTCAATTTCGTAAGTAAAAATGGTAACTGAGCTATCTATCCCTCTCCACACACCATCATCTCTACATACCTAAGCCAAGCCAATACAAACGTAACAAAAACGTTAAAAAATATCATGTGTGGTAACAAATATGTTTTTGTGGGTATCCCACAATCTAACAGGTTAGTGTTTAGGTTAGTCTTAGTTCTTCAGAAGAATGTCCAAGACGACACATTCAAAAATTATTTATACATGCGAGATGGCCTCTCATCTGTACAATTACCACGTTCCTTATCAATCACTTTTTAATAAATAGCTGCCGCCAAGTAAACCATTCAGAACACTACTCGGGATGATGACCTTCTCAACATATTAAAAAAATTCTTCTACGAACATTTATCACATAGTATAAGAGACCCAATTACTGCGGGGTTACAAATTACTGTGCCTATTTTAATTATACTTGTTCTTAAAGAATAATGAATATGAAAAACGAAATATTAAATTTTTTCATTAAAATCAGTTAATATATACGTTACATATTTCTTTTTTAATATCCATTATGCTTTAAAAATAAGTATCATTAATGTAGGCACAGTAATTGGTACCCCCACAGTAACTGGGTCCTTTATCCTACTCAAATAATTTGTCATTTGTACTTTTTTAAAAAGGTGCATATAATCCTAAGATTGCACGTTGTATATTTCGTAAACAATGATGTCTTTTCCATGAGTAATGCAATGTTTACAACAGTACTGTCGAGCAATAAAAACGTGGACAACGTTTTTTGCAAGAAATGGTAAAAAGTGTATTTGTACAGTGACAGTATACACATGGCGGGCATTTATACTTTCTAAAAGTTACCTTTTATCCGTCATGCTCGAAGCACGAACAGATACTACACAACGCTCGACCCAGTATTTGAAAATTCAGGGAAAAAAATCCTATCGTTTTGATATTTTCGTCTTTTCACGCGGTTTCCTTTCCATATTTTCAACAGCGTTCTCGCAATACTCCATGCGTCGCTTCAAACAAGTTGAAAGCAACTCAAACAATGAGCGCTTCAATAATAAACGTTAAAAAGTAGCAGCAGCAGGGGAGGAAGATCCTATCCTTTCTTCCCCAATGTTTACATTCTCCACTCTGAGGTTCCGACTGTGGTTTATAAAACACCGTGAATAGAACCTAAAACCTGGAAAACGCGTTCCGCCTCGACAAGTGAACTAAAGAATTTCCTCTCCGCCGTTTCGGGCTTTCCTCGCAACTCAACCGCTGTCTGTGTCGTCCTCTGTACGAGCAAAATCCGCGAACGAATAAAAAACTAGACAGCTTTTAAGTTGGAAAAAAATTGAACACTCTCTCACTCCCTCAATAATAATATAGGCACAGTAATTGGGTTTCTTACCCTAATTCCTAACAGTCCTGTGCGTAAAATAGTCGCTCCGGCACCTTGAAAAGCATAATTTCATATTCAATGTATAAATATAGCAAAATTAACGGACAAATACAACATTCCGAACAGAGTTGTGCAGAATTACAATTGAATTACTCCAGAAATTATAATTACAACGTAATGTATAATTCAGATCTTCATTCAGTTAAAGTACAATGTAATTCATAATTGCAATTGGAGTACAATTATAAAATAGCGTTGTGTATTATGAACGAGGACGAGGAATAGAAAACACTTCTTCCAAGTTCTGGTCCATAATTTGGAGAGCTGTATTTTAATTATATTGTATTACATATCTGATTAAAATAATTAGTAATTGAATTAATTGAAAGGTTTGAATTATGTAATTCAGTTACGATGTGGTTGAATTACTTTATAATTGAAATACAATGTAATTTAATTGTGTAATTAAATTACAATGTAATTGAAGTAGCACAACTCTGATTCCGAAAGTGATGCTTAAATAATTACGTAAAATTGTGCATATCGTTGTGTGTTTCAAGTTTATTCGTTTGTTTACGTAATCCCCTCTTGCAGCAACGGACTTGAAACAAAGAGTTAAATGAAGAGATGCTGCTCTTACTTTATGCAAGACATTTCATTAGATGTAGGACATTCAACAACGGTAAACGAGGTAGAAAAAGGTTCGCATAAGTGAATGCCCTACTTGACCCTGTTCCTGTTCCTGTTCCACAGTCGCCTTTGTTCTTTAGTGATCAGCAACTGTTTGCTTTTATATAAAATATAATAAGTCGTCTGGCTCGTCCCGAATCTACAACTGCGATTCTGTGACATAGAGTTCACGGACTTTTGAATTAATTTTATTATTAATAATCAAGGTAAATATTCACAAAAAGGACGACGTAGTTTTTTAAGAAAAAGAAATCCACCAATTTGTAAAACTTTGGGAAAAAATTGTAGAAAATGGCAGTGAAAATAGAAATTTTATTACTCGATTTTTATTGTATTTTATTTTTATCACAATTATTCTATTCCATTTATTCTATTTTATTTTTACTATATTTATTTTCTTAATCGTTTTTTATTAGTCTGGCTGAGGGAAAATAAATGTGAAAGCACATGGGCACCGTTTCGAACAATTACCGTTTCTAACTAACAATAAGTTACTGAAATCACTTTTTATAATTTCCCTTCATCCTAAGTGTTCAACTATGCAAACTAAAAACAGCGCTTCAAACTAAATTCAGCTCGATAAAAGCTGTCCCGACGAAAAAAGATTACTATGCCACACCATTTTTGAAAAACGAGGTAGGAAATCTTTTTTATCAGTTAAAAATGAATTGACTTCGATTTTCGACGTTTTAAACAGTGCATCATTCTAAAAATATTCTGTGAACATTTCGCGAGTTAATCGGATCAACTCGTGCAAATCCGACCAATCCAGATTTCTCGAAAACCATATTTTCAAAAACGACAACCAAAATGTTTCCAAAACTGCCGCACCGTATTAATTTATCATTTGCAGACACATTCTATATGTAAAAAGTCTAGTGCCCAATCGTGACTATGTTTGTTTCCACTGTGCAGTTTTGATTTTGCAGATTGAAAGCGAACGAAATTTTTAACGAAAATCAATACTTTGACTTGGACCAGCCGTCAAGTTTAAATTAATTTTAGAAGAATTTTGATAAAAATCTAATTTAAAGGGAATTTATATAATAAGTTAACTTTAAAGTTAATTTTAGAGGGATTGCCAGAGTAATCCATTGCGAATTAATTTTGAGGGGTAATAAATAATAAGAAGAATTGTTCTGAAAAACCTCTTGTACTTCAAAACTATATGTTTATATTCTTAAAAGGGCCAGTCCCATGTGTCCAACAATTTTACAGAAAAAAGTTTTTTTAAATCGTTTGTTTTCACTGCCGTTACACTAGAAGCCCCCCTTAACTGTGTGCACATGTTCGAATATTAATATTAATGCTTTGTAGCGCAATGGCGGTGGCGGGAAAGGGCCGGGCGAGCGTTTAGTGCACGCAACGGCAAATAATACATAACGGTGCGGCGTCGAGCCTGGAATGTTGTCGTTCAAGTGATTATCGACATTTAGGCATTCCCAGCCGCCAGCAGCAATTTCCAGCTACGCGTGTACGCGCCGCACCTAGCAAACGCCAGGTCTCCAATTAATCCGATCTACGGCGCGTAGATTCGCCTTCGTTGATTAACCTACGCCCCTCATAACAAAAGAAATATTCTCGACTTTCGCTGTGGAATTTCTTGCCGAAATATTCTGCTATCGACTGTGCTTTTCAATGCGTAACTGGAAAATGTGTAAGTGAACGTGACCTATTAGAACATTAATATTAGTAATGTTAATTATTAATAATAATTAGAACATAAATGTCAGAAACCTAGCCGAAAATTACAGTCGCGCGTGCAGTAGCCCGCGAAAATATAACGCCCTTTAAATCAGAATAACTTTCTCAAAATTGTACCAACAAAATTTACTTTTCTGGAGAAATTGGAAGCATTGGTGTACTAAATGATGTGCAAAAAAGATTTTTTTAAAATTGCAAGTGGTGAAATCTACAAAGAGAAAAATTAAAAAAGGCACTGTTTAAACCGTTTCTATTCGAGCCCGTAATGAAAATTTAAAATATTCTTCTTGTAGATCTACGTTAGTTATACACATGACAATTTCACCGAATGTTAGAAGAGAGTAGAGTTTACTGCTTCATGTTCATGAGTGCATGACTCTACGCGAAAAGATAGTAATAGTTTTAGTGTTCTTCTAATTTCAGTGAAGAGTTTAATAATAGAAAAATACAGATACATTTTTCGTGCAATGAAGGGACACAAGCCAGTATTTTATTAAAAGAGAGAGACTATTGTAACCAAAAACCAGTGCAATTTAACGGAATACTTTAACAGAAGGAAAGAAAATAGTGGATTCGTTGGAGGAAGTAGTGTCTAAGTTAATGAAAGGAAGGGAAGAGCAGGGGATGATAGAAGAAGAGGGTTAGAATAAATTGTAGTGTGCGATTAGTAAACTAAGTCCATTCCTTGGCCTTGAGGCTGGAATTGACAACAAATAATAATAATAATATAGATACATTTTTCCATGAGGAAAGAAACGTAATCTAAAATCTCGAGTTTGTAGTTCCTTTCTTAATTACTAGACAGCGGATCTCTACCTGAATTGCAACAAACTGGAGCGAAATAGGAATTTATTTAATATGTTTAATAGGTTGAAAATAATATAGCAATATTTTTGAATTGTTCTAATCTTTTTACTGCTTTAAACTGCACCTACAGTGATTTGCCTATACATGTCGCCAAGGCCTGGATGATAAATGTCGCGGAATTATCCCCACTAACTCCTCGGACGCCGAGTAGTGTAAACATAACACAGCTCGGGTATGTCTCCTGGGCGATATATGTCGCTGGCAAGACCTGTGTCGCTGACATATATCGGGAATTCCCTGTACTCGTTTTTGTCATAAACGCATAAAATCCGCTCTCTACTAATTACGTAAGGCTTGTAGCCATCGAGTGATGCGCACCAGCACGGTCGTGCAATCGTAAATGAAACGAATCGAGGAAGGGTTAAACGAGTTAGAGGGAGGGATTTCAAATCAGTGGAAGAACAATCTTCGCTTCTGTGAAACAGCTTACCAGAAAAATCAATGTAACCCGTTGTTCCCGGCTCTCGTTATCACAGCAGCGAGAGGTAACGTCATTTAAGAAGAGAGGGGTGCAATCCCCCGGAAACGCTATTGTCAATTCGAGGCCAATTTAAGTCCGAAAAAACTTTTAACGACTTTTATCCCGCCGACGCCGACGCGGGAACAGCGAAAGGAGCAAGGCAGGAAGAGTCCTGGTGTGAACGCAATTTATTCGAACGGAGGCTTAACGATATTCTTCTGGTCTCATGCTTAACATCACGGGGCTGGAACTTTGCAAGCCGGGTACGGAAAAGTGAAATTTATTAAGAAAGAACCTGGAAGACGTGCCAGCCGACAACGAAAAACTTCGAGAGGAGCCATATTCGTTTTCACCGATCTAACGAGCGATGATAGAAGACCTCCGACGCTATCGACTGAGGCGAATCATTAATTAACCCCTTCACGCACAGTTTTTTGGAAAAAATCCTGCCAGAAAAAATCAATTTTTGATATACCGCGCTTTTGTTCCATGGAAAAGGGCTATATTTTATTCTTGAATAAATAAGTGTTATAGCTTACAATCCCATGTAAATGATAAATGTCAATAAAACGATTTTTTTTCTCTGCTTTCACATTGTTATTTTCAATTTTCGACTATACTCGAGTATGGAAAATTATAGCAGCATAAAATACAACGCCGCTCGAATTATCTCGAGTGTGCACAGTTTGGCCTGTTCAGCGCGCTCGAATTAACTCGAGCGTACAAGTTAAGGGGTTAATTGTCGAAATTAAGAATCGCCTTGGCAACCTATAAGTACCTACTAAAATTTTTTTAGGAAATGACAGGCTCAGCGGAAATCGTTCATGGAAACTTCATTGGTTTAAATTTAAAAAGTGTCGCAAGCTTTTTGTTGAAAACAGTGATATTACAATTAGACTGTAGACTTTATGCACTTCTGAGAGAAATGAGTGGGTACAGTTTAAACCAGCGAATAGATTAAAAATATCGAAGAATATTAATGTATTAGTTGATGCAAACAATTTTGTATTTTGTATAAAGACCTGCAGCTAATTATAATCGCGTGCTGAATTAGACATTTTATAACAACATTATAGACGAGAAATGATACTTTCCATTTAAATATGTACCATTTCGCCAACAATGAATATTATAGTTTCTCGTCAATGAAACCTTCACCATCGTATTCGACTAGGTTTTCTAATTGCAATGACACCAAACAAGTTACGATCAAGGCCCCTCTATATATGTCGGCAAGTCCTGGACGATAAACGTCGCGGAATTATCCCCACTACCGCGGGGTATACCCCGTGAGGGGCCGCGAAGAGCCGAGGAGTCTAAATATAACACGACGTTAACAAAACCCGTGTTGATGACATATATCGAGAATTTGTTATATATTCTGGGACTCTTATCGGGTAGGAAATTGGGCCATACATCGAGTAAACACTGTATATCGTGTTTGATGTCATTTTAAAGAGAAAAACAAGACGGATACGATGGTAAAAATTTCAATTAACGAAAAACCAAAAATAAGAAATTTTTTACTTCCTTCTACTACGAGGTATACCCCGTGGCAGTGGGGATAGTTCTGGGACTTTTACCGGCTGGCAATTTGGGAGACATACAATTTCAAAAACCAAAAATAAGAAATTCTTTACTTTCTCTTTAAATCGCTATCTTTCTCCACGTTCGGCACACTTCTACTAGAACTGTCGCTGGTTGGACCCGACGATACGACAGTTACGAAAAGAATAGGTGGGGGGGGGGTTGAAACCCAAGGCAAATACCCGCTGACTAGAGCAAACTAAGTCATCCTTAGAACTCTGACTCTGGGCCGGGTAAAAGGATATTGTTAACAGCGAGATAGAGGAAGAATTCGATTTGGTGCGCGTTCCGTGCGCGCGTAGAAGACTGCGAACAAAGGAGGCGCTTTGAATAAAAGGAAGTAAAAGCGTTTCCGCGGAGTACATAGCGCGGGGATGATCGAACCGAAACGCGACCGAAAATCCAAGTTTCGGGTGGGAGATCGGGCGCGTTCAATGCTCGGCTGCGAATCGTAGGAAAACGTGGCAGTCGTTGGCCGTGTCGCCTCGCGTAAGAGCGATGAGAAGCGAGGCACTGCGAGGCAATGCGAGGCAATGCGAGGCGAAGCGCACAGAAAGTAAGAGGCGACGTGTGTTCGTGCACGGGGCCGGGTGACGGGGGATGCATTCAGAGCAGAGCACCGTCGTGTATCGAGCAAATATTGATTCTGAAGCATACCTGTTTGCTTGACGGCCGCTCCGTCGTATTCCCGTACGTTTCTCTCGTCTCTTCGACGATGTCGGATCTCTGCCGCCCCCGGCACACACGGGCACACCAACGGAAACGCGGACGCGAGAGCGAGAGCGAGTGAGCGCCCGCGCGCGATATTACCAATGTAAATAAACGGAATTACTACTTTCCTGCGAGCCAGCCCACTAAAACCTGCCGGATGAACGATCGGGTTTGGGAAACAATGAACGGCCGGGCTCTGACTCGTGCACATGCAACCCATGCAAAATTATCAAAGTACCGCAGAGGGAACGAATCGCAGGAGAATGCGCGCCGTGGACGGAAAGCTTGCATTCCGTGGAAATTTACTGCGGCATGCGAACCGTATTTTAGACGGTTCGCAGGAGCGTATTTTTCAAGACTCGCCGCTGAAAATAAGAAGTAGGAAGTTTTATTCGAGATCTCTAGCAGTACTTGTTAGAAATTGAATTATTTATTCTCGAGCGGATCGCACCTAGGGTGAGGGACCCAATTACTGTGCCTATATTAATTATACTTATTTTTAAAGGATGCGATGAATATTTAAAAAGAGACATTAATTTTTTTCATTACAATCAGTTAATATTGGTGCAGTCGAAAACATAGGCTTCCATTTGAAAAAAAAACTGTTGTTGCATTTTTGTGATGCACCGATGCACAAAAGTGCATAAAATTAGTTGCGTATTACGCACCGTCTGACGCCATTCAACTTTTACTTATAACATCTTCTTATATTTCCAAGTGTTTAAGAGGTACAGCCTGTTCCAGTTCCGTGGGACACCCTGTATATGTCCCAAATGCCTAGCCGATAAAAGTCCCAGAACTATCCCCACTGCCGCGGGGTATACCCCTGAGGAGCCAACAAGCTGTCTCTTTCTACGTTCGGCATGGATTAAAGAATAGTATCTCCTCGACGATATATGTCCGTGGCTAGACCCGCGTTTCGGACACACATCGAGTAAACACTGTATTGTTGTACCAACGTCATTCCATTTCAATACCCAGCTTCCCATTTTCCGCCTAATTCAAGCATCTCAAAATCTTCCAAAAAGTGTTGAAATATATTTGTATAAACATCTCAGAAATTAAAACGATTGTAACGACGTGTAAAGAAAAAGTCGTCCGGAATTATGAGCTTGACAACATATTTCAGGGTCATTTAAATCGATGAGGAGTCCTCTTATCGTGAATAAATACCTGACTTTATTTAAAATTTATCAATTTTTTTAATTTATTGAACTCGTTGAAATTCAATAAAATTGTTGTGGAGCCAATAAACTCTGATCTATTCATTGATGTCGAAGCTAATTTTCACGCTAACTGCTTAGACAGCGGTACTCGTGTTTGTTCGATCCGAAAATTTTCTCCTGTTCGAAACAGTTTCGACTTTCTTCGACGTCACTCGAACAGAATAAAACGGTCCGAAACATTTCTCGTACGAGTCCCTGCCACATGCACGGATGCAGTGCCCTCGTCGCCGATGGCAGATACATACATACAGTTTAAATTGCCGTCGAACGAACGAAAAAATGGATCGGTGAGTCGCAAAGCTATTAACTCGCTTAACCCAACGGAACATCAAACGAACCGCGAAGACCGATCATCCAGCTTTGTGCGGGAAAAATCGATTATCTGTCATCGGCAACACTTAAAACACCGAGATCCGATGGTTGACTTATTCGTCGGCTAACGCGCCGATCCACACCGCACCGGGAGAAATTCTCGATCGATCGATCGTGAAACTCTCCGCGTCCAAACTCGCCTAATGACAATCTATTACGATAATCCATTTGAACTACATGGTCATCGTTTAGACTGCGGATTTTATGACAAAAATGAGCTGATCAAATTCGAAACAGTATAACCATCGAAAGAATTAAAATAAATACTACTGTGTTATTTTCGCAGTAGCTACACGATCTTAGTCAGTTCGCCTATCCCCACCACTTTTATTGTTTTTTATGGGACTTTCACCAACTTACTCGTGGCATTTTTCTGACTAAATGTCATATGAACTGTATTTAGTGGTTTAATTGATCGACGCGGTCACAAGCAAATAGTAGCCCTACACGATCTATGTCGCAGCACGGACCCGAGGATTGGACATAGATCAAGACTTTACTGTATTACAATTACTGAGAAAATAAATAAATGTTACTGTAGCTTCTGCAGCTTGAAATTAATGCAGACCATTTTTATTTCACGTAAAAATCCGTAGTCCAGTCATCATTTAATGTCACTCGTATTCCACTCTTCTGAAATATTAATTGACAACCTGGAGTTATGTTTCACAGTTATTTAATACCGTTCACATTTCATTTACGATCAAGTCATGTTTCCAATTTTTATAAGCTTTATTCAAGTGAATCTATTAGGTAAATATGTATATGTTAAATGCACCATTATTGCTCCTTTCGTATTACAGTATTTTAATTTTAGAAATTATAAACGAAAATTTAATACAGTGCAAATGGAAACTTGTTAATTCCATTGAATCGTACTGTATCAATTTCACCTGTTAAGGGCCAAGTTAGTATAGGAACAAGGAAGTATATTGGTATACTCTTAACAATCCTTTTTATTTTATTAACCAAATTATATAATTTTAGTTCTATCAGTATTGTGATTATAATTTCCCGAGAACAACAACAAGAAAAACTTGATTACTTTCATTGTTAAAAAACACAATTTATATACCTAAATGGCAATATAGTGGTCATGTTATCAATTTGGTATACATTTGAAATTCATTTCAATAACCCCCCTCCACTGAGGTACAGGTTTCTTCAAAACTATTGTACTACTGTACTATAATTTACTTTTCCTTATCATTTTAAGCTATTTTTTCAATAGAAATGCAAAGATGTATTGAACGAGAATGGCTAATTAATACACTATAAAAATTTGTCCCCATTTATCAATTTGTCAACATTATAACAAACGACTTTACTAAGACAACTTTAACATAAGGGTACATCGTTTCCTACAGTGTTCTACATTTTAAAAAAGTATGCAACTTTATAAATTTTACATATATTTTTATCTCCAATAGATTTTAAGTTTGCCTTGAAAGCAGAAATTTTTAATTCTACGTCTACTAGATAATTCAACAAGACGTTGGATAAAGTGTTACAGCAGTTTTTCAAGAACCGCGGCAAATGTAACCAATTTTTTTACTCGAATACTAGAGGAGAATAAAAAAGTTTCTCAACTTTTTTCAAAATAAAACAGTGCATTAATCTTTTTCTCCTTTCAGAGAAGCCTCGTCGATCCGTGCAATATTTATTTAGAAAACATTTTTCTACTCTACTAAAAATTGTAACAGTTTATATTGTTTCAGGCCGCGTGAATAATAAAAATTTTGGTTTACGTTCCAGTAAAAAAGACCGTGCCAGCAGTAAAAAATTTTCGAAATTGCATACAAATATTTTGTATTTGTTTCACTTTGTATTTGAAATGGTTCCATTCTGATGAAATTTTCAGATAATTTATACAGATCTACAAAATCTATTTTTAAAATTTTCAACAATTTGTTGTCAAAAACAACTTTTACTATTTTGTCTATAATTCCATTGAAATTTTTTTCACATCACGTAATAAACTAATTGCTCTAACTTCTGATAGAGAATCCAAATCGTACGGTCAAATATCAAAAAAGTGATCGCCCCTTTAACCCTAAGCACTCGAGTGATGACTCTGAAGCACCACTAGAAATTGTTGTGACATTATACCAAAGAAATTTCGAAAAATATTACAAAATATTTGTTGCATTACAAAATTTGTATCGAATAGATTACTAAACATTTAAACATTATATGTGGAAATCGGATCAGCTTCGTATGAATAAAATGAAAATATTCCAAGACGGAAAAAAAATTTAGTTTTAGAATGAAAATAGCGCCGAGTGCAAAGGGTTAAAAGCGTGCGAATATTACTGTGATTCACCGCAATTGTACGCTGTTCATAAATAACGGATGGACCAAATTTACGTAGTTAATATCCGTTTCGAGTTATCGAGGTTCGACTGTGGCAAGATAGGAGGGAACAAACGGAAGTTTCGGCTTTCGAAATAATATTTGAAAACGATAAGAGCGAAGCGTGGATCGTGCGTGCTCCGGATTACGCGCGAGGGCGGAACGTGCCCGCGTCTGAACATACGCGTCTGAAGTTACCGTCGTCGGTGTGCGCGTGAAGCTTCGGTGTCAACAGTCTGCCACGAGCACGACCCGCGCGTGCAAGGCGATCGTGAAAGACAAGAATGCGAGGGATTTTACAGCGTGATCCCTGCAAACCCCTTGCGGCCTGTGGTAAAATAATCCCGCGCGGCACGTATCGCATGCGTAACAACCCCCGAAGAGATCGAAAAAATCGAATACCGAACTCGTAAAGTTACGTGGCTCTATACCGCTCTGTACGACCGTGTCCGTTTCACGTAGCGCTTGCACAACGATTTCTTCAATCTCGCGAGCCGTGTTACCTTTTAAACTGAACGACATCAGAACGCGAATAAAAACGAACGTTATTCGTTTATTTACCTTGCTTGGAAATTCAGTGGTGAAACAGAATCGAAAGCCGGAACAAGTCGAATATTGTCAACCTCTTACGGCAGAGTCTATTTTGGCTGGGTCTATTTTGACCCAGAATATGAAAATCGCCATTCATTTACTCAGTATCAGTGTTCCTTCTCGAGAATTTCTCGAGAAATTTTATAATTGATTATTTCTCATTTCTCGAGAAATTGAAATCTAGGAAAATTCTTATGAATCTCATTTATTTTATAACATATAAATTCCTAAATTCTCTTAAATTCTTATTTAAAACTTTCGAAAAACTGAATACTGAATTGAGTAATGAGTTTCTTGTTGTTATTAAAGAAGAAATATCTAAAAGAAGAGACAAGATTGCTGTATCCCATATAAAATATCTGCATAATCCAGAATCTCTGGCAAAACAAATTCTACGCAAACTTTATGGAAAATATAACAATGATTCTTATGAAAATAGTGAAAAACTTTCAGATTCTCAGAATGCGGAACTATCGCTGGAAAAAACAGTTAGAATTAGAAATTGCAGAAAGCAATTTCACAGTGGGGATAGTCCTGGGACTTTTATCGACTAGGCATTTGGGACGTATATCGAGCAAAGACTGTATTGACCACAATAAAATAGAATTTCATTTCAATGCAAAGCGAATTATTTAGCAGGTTCTATTCGAAGTCTTCGTCGCTAGTCTGACTCGATATTATAGTGCAAGGGTGTAACATTGTGTTAGTAGCATTGTGTTACTCTATACATACTAAACACTGTAATTATACAGTTATGAGAGTGGTCGGCTGTCCGAGGGTTAAAAGCTGCACGGTTATCCGGAATCCCGATTATTCTTTCCATTTTATTTGTTGCCTCTATTTGAGGGGTGTGTCCGACTAATTGCAGATGAGCACCGACGCGACGCTACTGTCCCGAAACACAAAAGCCTAAAGAAAGAGTCCTGTGCCCTAATGACTGCGCGCGGCGCTCTCGCCGGGGGATCTACTTTTAAAGCAGAAGGACAACACCTGAGAGCCAGGAACGACTCGGCGGGAACAAACGGAACCGCGTGGAAACGGAGCGAACGAAACAGATGCGGATCGAAGCGAGATGAAGTAGACCGTGGGGACTTCCTGCTGCATAGCAGAGCGAACTGAAGCAAGTTGAAGCTCGGAGCGGACCGAAACGAGTCGGAGCAGAGCCAGGCAAATTGGAGCGGACCGAAACGAGTTCGAGCGAAGCGGACACCCCTCGCAGCATGCGAGCACACTCCAGAGTAGGCGAGGATCTTTTGAGAACCCCGAGTGTCTCTCGAGAACCCCTAGATCTTCTTCTAGATCTCCGTAGTCTAGACAAGTAAATCAAATAACTAAACATGTACAAATTCACGCGTCGCCGCGCCTTTGTCTCGAATATTTTTTTTTGTATCTGCTTCAGCTCGGATCATTTTATACTAAGAATTTTAGTATATAGCATATAATAATGTTGGTACTTCTAGTTCTCTTTATAATGTTATACCACGTGTAGTACGGACGGTAATATCTTGTACATTAATTTAAATATCTTACTATTACTATGTTAATACAAATATATTACTTTGTCTAGTATATATTGTTACGGGTTCGGTGCTATACTAAATATATATAATAAATATTATTATACATATATAAATAATATATACAATAACAATATAATACAGTATAATATAGTATATTATATAGAATAGTATAGTATAATACAGTATATTATATAGTATAGTATAGTATAATACAGTATATTATATAGTATAGTATAATATACTATATGATATAGTATAGTATAATATACTATATTATATTGTTCAAGTGTATATTATTTAAATTACAAATATATATACTAAACATATGAAGAATATAGTACATTCGTAGTAATACGAACGAAATACCACGTGCGTACAATATATTTTCCTCACGTATAGCACTTCGATAGCTAAATTATTAACTACTTCGGAAACAAATTACATTGTTCGTTACATTGGAAATCGCAAAATTTATGAGGACATAAAAATCGAATAAATAAATTATGAAAGAACAATAAAAGATAAAATAAAAGGATCGAACGGATTGAGCGATAGTTGAGGATGGTACGTTCGACTTTGGAAAATGGCACTCTAATGTGACTATATATGAAGAAGGCCCACATGGCGAAGTGGCTTCGATAAAGAACGAGGGCAGCGCTTCTGGTGCGATTTGTCTCTGACATCGTTCCAAGAGGAAGAATCTTGTTCCGGTGCTCAAGTCTAAGCTACTTCACTGGAGCTATCTACCAGCTCGCGGTTAGGTGTCGTTTTATCCCACGACGTCGGAGGACGTCTACTGTCGACATCATTCTAGACTCCCTGCTTCGGCGGCAAAAAGTAAAGCGCCGACAGCCTGGCAAAAAGCTATAGAGATACGTATGAATTTGAATCTCCCATCCTGAGAAAAATAACGCGGGATAGTGCACGCAATGAAATGCTGGTACAGCCTTATGTCGCTGACGCCATCGATCGACGTAAAATTTCAGTGAAGAAACTGTACAGCGTTCTTCTAAACTTCAAAACTTTTCTTCTAAACTTCTAACGTTGAAAGATTTACAGCTGTACTCTATACGTAAACATAAACCAATTAAACTAAACGAAACGAGATATAGAATCTCTAGTCTCCTGAGAACGTCATTAGTGTACAGCAGATTTTTATGCAAAATAAAAATTGGCTGCATTAAAATACAGGAGCAACACATTTATTTCTATTCTCAATAAATTTAACGAGTTGAAAGTAAAAAGGTGCTCCTATATTCTTGAAATGTTTTTACTGTTTTGCATTTAACCGTGTCTCTTTAATCATAAACCGTCATCTAGTTATTTAGTACATAAAATTCAATACCTCCCCTCTACAAAATGGAAAATAACAAGCTAAGCCAGAATTACAAATGTATACAAATTTATTGAACTAGTGTTTAGTTGAACATAAACTGTTATATTGGTTTGGGTTCAACGTGACCTATGCGAAAAATTTTAAGACTTTCTTGGTTCTTTAAGCGGAAGAAAATTTTACGACTGTGAATGATAAAAATTTCGAGTGAGGTACAGTGAATTCTCGATGTATGTCAACGACACGGGTCTTGCCAGCGTCGTGTATCGTCCAGGTGACATACCCGAGCCGTGTTATGTTTACACGTGTTACGTATACCCCGCGGTAGTGTGGATAATTCCGCGACGTTTATCATCCAGGCCTTGGCGACATATACAGCGTGTTCACGCTATTACTAGCCAGCGTTTTTCTTATAAATAGTAAATATTAGAAAAAAAATGAAAGAGGAAAAAGTAGTAAAGTTTTTTATTCACAACACCATGGCGTATGTAATTTTTTGGTGTTTATTTTTTAAATGAAATGCTGTATATTTCTTTATATCACATGGAAGCGTGTGTCTAGGCGAATTTATCCGTATACTGCACAGTGACCTTCAAGGTCATGCAAGGTGAGAAATGGAAGAAACATTTTCATTCACATTCAGTGGGTTTACTTCTAGTTTCTACTATGACGAGACAATTTCAGTATTACGTCCGAACAGTACTACTTTTTCCTCTTTCATTTTTTGTCTAATATTTACTATTTACAAGAAAAACAATGGCTAGTAATAGCGTGAACACCCTGTATAAAGAAATCACTGTATATTGTCTATAAATGGGAACTATAATTCTAACCCAGAAGTTCGAATCGTGTATAGCACCGATAAAAATAGAGAAGAAAATATTCATCTTTGTCTCTTGCCGGTGTCTCATCATCGTGAATATTTTTTGCGCGATCTTCTATCATAACGCGGCCTAACAATCACAGCAACATCACTCCGACCGGCGCGGCGTTTCTCATCTTTCAGTTTCCGCCGCTTTGTATCCGGCTCACGCCCGGTAACCCTCTTCCATTTTACCCCAATTCTTCAGAATACAAGAAATCCCCGGATCGCGGAGCCGCGCCTTCGAGCTTTGAATCCGATGATGATACTCCAGGAAAGTCCGCCGGTGCAATAACGAGTTCCGGTGGCGAGATCCGACATTGATTAATATACAGGGCGAACCAAGGAACGTGATCAGGATTACTCTGTTAATTGGCAGACCGATCGCAAAAATTTGTTCAACTATAACACGGTTCGGAGAGAGCTGCAAGGCGATTATAGTCAATTTTGTTGTCTTTTTCTCAGAAATGTTCAAAATCACCTTGTAATTTTTATAAATAAACCATTTTTTGACATCTATCTTGTAGTGGATGTTAAGACGAACTCGGTAAGCATCATAACCAATATTTTTTCTCATCTGAACCGAGAAAACATTAAAAAAATTTACCTCAATTTAAACTTTAAGCTTGTATTTGAGCATTACTTGCGTTAAAAATCATTTGGAGAATATCTTAATAATTTTTTTCCAGTTGTACCCCTACAGTTTTTAACTCAGAGTTCAAGTCTCTCTTCAACTTCAATATTAAAGTTTACAAAACAGGACAAAACTGATTATTACATTGTGTGCTACTCTTGAAACCATACAACTTTTGTTTCAACCATCTTTCCATATATCAAATAGTTCACAAGTAATTTAGGTGGCACACTTTGCTGAATCACCCTGTACACCAGCGATGATGCATACGCGGTATTGTATTTCAATTATATAGTGATTCAACTATGTCGTAACTGAATTACATTATTATTATTAATTATTTTAATCACAGATGTGTAATTGAAATACAATATAATTGAAATATTTTAATCAGATGTGTAATTGAAATACAATATATTTAAAATGCAGCTCTCCAAATTATGTACAGGCCAGAACTTTGAAGAATTTCCTCGTCCTTGTTCGTAATACGTCAAAGTGATTCTATCATTGGTTAGGGATAAGCCAAAAACGTTCCTATTTCAATTTTTTGTTATTAGATAATGTATTTCATTTTACTTACATATAATATTAATATTTGTTTAATGAGTCTCATTAGATGATTGTCTATACTTTTTCCTTTAATATATATATTTATTTTACTTATATTTCTTCATATATATTTCTATATATTTCCTTCTTCTGCTTTTCACATTTATGTTTGAAATTGAAAAAATTTGTAACGCAGAAGTTATTTCTATTAAGATATTATAAATTTATAAACAATAAATTCTGTTTGAAACCTTCACATGGATTTTTCAACCTCTTATTACCTATTACTTTATTATTCTTTAATTTTTAATTTTAATTTAATTACATCGTGATTCGTAATTGATGCAGTTTAATTGTAAAGCATTTCATAATTGTACTCCAATTGCTATTACGAATTACATTGTAATTTAATTGAATGAAGATCTGAATTATAAATTACAATATGACTTAATTACAATGTAATTCAATTACTTTGTAATTATAATTCCTGGAGTAATTCAATTGTAATTCTGCACAACTCTGCTCCCACCAACCTTCGTTGCCGCACGGTAATGACGCTTACTGGAAGGGGACAGTGGGGAAGAGACAAAAATTACCCGCAAATGTGTACAACAAATGTAAATGTGTACAATTGCGTTTATAAACACTGCAACGCTTTTCAAATAGAACAATATTCAATGTTCAATAGTCTGAAGATCCTGTTTAGGAAATCATGCCGTTTTTAACCAGTCTATTTCGCGAGTCTCCACAATGAACAACGAGTTTGCATCGTTTATCTCGGGATCCGGTAATAATACTGCAGGTGACTAAATCACAGGTGGTACAACGAATATCTGACGGCGAGATCTATCATTGATTCTCATAAATGTAGCCCGGATATCCGGGCAGCAGCAGCAGCAGTAGCAGCAGCACACCACTACCAACACCTACGGGACTCTTTTCTTTGGTCACCACCACGACGGTCACCCTCTTTCGCCGAGTTGAAACCATTGTTCGTGGATTTGCCGGCCCCAGCATGGGTATTGCGGATAGGCTAGCTTGAAACCCCCGCACACTAAGTAGCTCGTTCTGCTTTCCACGTCCATGTTCGCGCACTACGCCGATAAATTACTCTAATAGCTCTCCTCCAGTTAATTAACCTACCCCCTCGGAGAGGCAGGCCTCGCCCCCGCCCCTATTGTTTTACGCTGCAAGAAATTTCGCCGGACAGCGAAAGACATCCGAGGAAAATAGAATTCGATTGATTCCCTCGACAATAGCCGACATCTGCTCCGCCATTATATGCCGCGCTCCTTTTATTGCCTGTAGGGTTCGCAGACTCTATGGAACATCCGTCAGGATGCCCCGGAAAATACAATCGAACCTCGGCAATTCGAATTTCGAGGGAACAGCTACAATCTTTCAATTGTTGAAGTTTCGACGTAGCAAGATTTTTTAAAGGGGGGTTAACGAACGCGTAAATTTGACTGCGGTCCTACGCATGTAAAACTTTTTTGGGACGATGATTCGGGTTTTGGGGAAATTGAGATACGTTGTACTCCAACCGAAAATAGGGAAGGTTTTAGTCATCATTTTGTTACCTTTGAAATTGTTTAACCATTTGCACTCGAGTGGTGACTCTGATGCACCACTAGAAATTGTTGTGGCATTATTTCAAAGAAATTACAAAAAAATATTACAAAATATTTGTTACATTGCAAAATTTCTATTTAATAGATTACTAAACGTTTAATTATTATATGTGGTAATCGGATTAGTTTCGTATGAATAAAATGAAAATATTCCAAGACGGAAGAAAAATTTAGTTTTAGAATGAAAATAGCGCCGAGTGCAAAGGGTTAAAAGATACTAATCTTCAAGGCTTGCCATTTTGGCCGATTTTTATGAAAGCTACTTTCACAAAACAATTTATATCCCGGTTATCATTGAAAATAGAACATTTTTTGTTGCTATATAAATACAATACAAATGAAATAGAATGTATTTTATTATGAACTGTTCTGTTTTTAAGTACAGAAAACATTACAAAACCCGACGAAAGTTAAAATAATTTTTGTCTAACGAAGAATCTATAACCGATCTGAAACCAACAATCAGAAAATGGCAATGCAATTGCATGGAATTTGTAAATCACGGAGGGAATAAATTCACGGCGGAATTGAATGAGGACTGACAGTAGCGTTAATGAGTCCGAGTTAAAACGAGAAATAAATCCTCCAGGAGCATTGGTGGCGAGTATTTGACGAAAATATTCAGGCGCCAGACATGATATTTCGTGCACGAGCAAAACAACTTTCCCCGATTGCAGCCTGTCCACGAACAGGCTTTAAGCTGTACAGGGATGTTCGCGTAAGCGGGTAACATATGTGAAGCTAACTGTAGGATTACAGCACGTGGCAAAAAGGGTTTCAAGATTTATTGTTTCGAACCGCTTAACGACGGTCATTTCGTAGTGACCGGTGACCCTCTATTTTGGCTTGAAGCTGCCTCTAAATTTATTTGCTAGCACGAAAATCGATACAATTATATTTAAATATTAAGTTGCTGCGCGTTATACCGCAGGTTTGTAACATTCCCTTCGTTCGTGGCAAAGATGCATTATCACATTGAACACGTATGAGGGACGTACACCTAGAAGGTCGAAAAGTGAGTTTGACTTTGAGAATTATTTTTGTTTCAACAAATGGGTATATTAAGAAAACATTTGGTGCATGAGTTGTGTCACACTTTTATCTACAAAATACTACGTTTCCGTTAAAAAATATCCGATAGAACTGGGGTGGCAACCATGTTTATGAGACGACTACAATACTTTCTATTACACCAAACATTTCAAATACTGTAACCGGAAAAGCTCAACTTTAAACAACGTATAAATTTTAAACCAGTGAATTCCTCGCCTTAAAACTCCGATTTTTGACATTTTCTCGTCAAGATGTACACGATTATATCGTAAAAAGTTGAAAATTTCTGGCTGGCCAAGGTGAACTTTAACCCCGTAACGTTGTCTTTGAGCAAATAAAACAGATTATGAAAACGAGTCTGTGTGCGAGAGAGTTAGTTAATATAATTAGTAATTTCCAACCATATTCGAATCTATAAACCAGTGGTTATGATTTTGGTAAAATTGGTAAGACTACTTCAAACATTTTTGTCGTACGGAGTTTCTCGTTTGAGGGGAGCTTCGTATATGCGAACTCGATGCAATCCGGGAAAATTGGAATGGCGAGGGTGAGTATAAAACCTGCCGAAATCCGCCTCTTTCCATCGAAAGTCCTCGTTCCAGAAAAAGATGCACAATTGCACCGCATCGCGACGAAACGACTTAAACGTTCACTTCGTCCGTCATTTACTGCGACGATAAAAGCCTCGCCGCGGCATTTCACGCGAAAATTTTTCGATTGGTCGAAACGAAAAATGCACCACCGTTTTCTTTTTTGTGGTATGCTACCATTTACACGTGCAGCCAGTTCGTCTGTTGTACAATTATAGCGACGGCAACGCTTGTGCTGCGACACAACGATAAATGGACAAAACGACTTTTAAGACTTCAGGCCGATTTATACTATATGTATAATGATACACCTCTGAAAAACTTGAATTTACGTCGATCGCTCTCATTGAAAACTTACGCGCTTGCATTGAATGCAACGGAGGGTATTATTTATGTCAGAAATGAATTTTAAGAAAATTTCAGTATTATAACCTGATATACCATAATAGTTTTTCAAATCAAATAGTAATACACAATGTAATGCAAGAAATTCAAAATCGTATCCATATCTCGAAGCCAACAATTTTTATTTTGCATAAAGATCCGCAGTCTACTTATCATATGTTGTCGAATAAACCTATGAATAAATATTTTAATTTTATCTTTGAATTTTAATTTAAAAACGCCACGAACTTCCAATCAAATATTATAAATTAACAAGTGAATATGCATACTCCGTACACCCTCTAATTCCTACGATATTTCCATGACAAAATAATTTTAAAAAAGTACGAGATATTGTAAATTTTTAATTGATAATCGTTCATGTTGAACAGGTGAACAGAACTCGTAACACTAAACTTACCACAACGGGTCAAATGACCCATTTTAAACTTTTTTCAGAAGTTCTTAAAAATAACATTATCACATCACCATTTTCCTACACCACTTTTATTGAAAAATACAAAATCGAATGTATTTTTCGATATTTACTCATCTCTTGCTTATTTATTTTACCAAGAAATATATGCAATTTTGCCTAACTACCGCAATCGGTAATTGGACCCATGATTTGTGTGAAATTATGAAGATTTAGGTTAAACTTTACCTCAGGAAACCAGAAATTTTCAACTTTTCTTTATATAATCCTGTAGATTTTGGCGAGAAAATGCCGAAAATCCAAGTTTCAATCGTAACAAATGCCTTGGTTCAAAAATTATACGCATGCTAACCCTTTGCACTCGGAGCCATCGATTCTAGACACATAATGTCCCCTCAGAGGGGATATCCGAGTGCAAAGGGTTAAAGAACCCCTAAAACCGTCCTCTTCGCAATAAATAAGGGATAATCAAGGAAGATATGAATTTTATCCACCTATTTTATTACTTTGGCCCACTGTGCGACGTCTGTATGCCTGCAGCGACTGTGTCACGGAACAACCACGTCGTTTTCAGCAAATCCCGATACAATTTCAGAACGAATCTCGATCATGACAAAGTTATTAAACCCTCGAGCAAATTTCACGGGGCCACCATCCATCAGGAGACGAACTTCATCCCAATACACGGTGCGCAACCATTAACGGTAAATCACTGGTCGGTTCGGTCAATCCACATCAGCCATTATCGTCGCACGCATAACGTGCCAGGAAGTCGTTGCCCTGAATCTCCTCTAAATCCTTCAGACCGCTATCGGACGACCGAGAATCAATTCAAATAGATTTCACGATCAACCGCGCGGAAATATTCGAAAATAGGTCGAGATTATTCGAGTTTTCCCGTCTTTCCCATTGTTCGAACTTCAGCAAGAGAACCGAGCTCTTTTAGACAACCTCAACGTTACGCTACTGTCGCTGCTTTGGTATCATAAAGAAAATGGTTATAGGATGACCTGTCCAGTGAATGAACATAGTTCGTATTAAACGAAATCGTTTGAAATCCATGACGCCCTCTTCATGCTGAAATTGCAGTAATACTGTTCTTGATACTGATGAGTTTATCAGTTATTTCACACCACATTATTTTAAACTAAATTTATTCGATGTAATTTTTACGGTATCGTCAAAAATGAACCATTAGATAGTGGTTGTAATTTCAACATTATATGGAATTCATTTAGTGTTAACTATGAAAGTGGTCTAAGTAAAAAATTTAAAGAAATTATATAAACATACATACATAATAAGCCGATAAATGACAATCAAATAATAACAGAAACGACAATTCATTCCGGTTTATCTAACGATATAATTCAGTTGGACTCTCCGGAACTAATTATTGGCGGCAAATAATTTATATATTTTACCACTATGTCAACAGATATGTTCAGGCCAAAATCGTACCATTAAAGTAGCATTGACATGGATGAAAATTGCTCAGTCATCAAATAATAATATTGAAACGGTAGACCACAAATTTTTGGTGTCGGGTCATTCCTTTCTACCGAATGACCGTGATTTTGGGTTTATAGAAATGAAAATAAAAAAAGGAAATTACTTATACAACCCTGAGCATTATTATGAATTGATAGAAAAATGTAGAAGAAGAAATACATTTTCGATTACTTTTTAAAAATAATTAATAAATGTTCATGAATTATTTCATTGAAGTTATTGTGTCAAATAAAACTGATAGTTCTTTATTGCTTTAAGTCATTTATAGGACATTCAGTTAATTTTGAAAATGGTCTAAGTCAGTTCAAACATTAAAAACAAAGATTATCGTATGAAATTCACACAAAATTTTCATATTCATAATAAATTTCCATTAATCAAGACTAATAAAATTATAAATTAAAATGTCGCATAATGTAAAAATATTTTTTAATTTATTCAAATGCAATTCATTACATATCTCGAAACAAAAAATATATGACTTAGACCACTTTCATAATTATGGGCACACATTTCCGCCGCGGCCCGGTCACGTGACTTGCATACTCCGGTACTGGTAGAGAGAGAGGGTAACTCTTTCCCCTCGATTCGTGTTCCCTCCCCTCATCTGACGATTTAAATTCTTCGAATCTTATTATTCTTGCCGATTTACTATTTAATATTCTGGTCTATTTACTAAATAGCTGACCAAATGACTACATCTGTAAACTAAATATTTATGCAACAAATATTTCAGATAACGTCTATTAGCAGAAAAAATCGCCAGGCGTGATTCCGGCTGGCTGATCACGTCCGACAATCAATACACGGGAAGGTGGGAACGGTGAAAGTGAAACGGTAAAGGTAAAACGTGAAACGTTAAACGCGACATCGGTCCCTTAAGAAGGGTCGAAAGAAATCAAGGACGATCGTAACATCAAAGACGCCACCACCCCTTGATGCCCAATTAACGCGTTTACAGAGGCCCGCTAGTATCTACGGAATTCGAACCGGGCTTCGAACGACGCGACGCGACGAAAGATCCGAACGAGACGAAGAGGAGAACGAGTCGGCGGCAATCAAAAGGAACACGCTCGCACGTTTCTTGACGGCGACTGCTGCGACGAGTTTGCCTAAGGTTTCATTAACTGAAATCCCTGTTTCATATGGAGGCTGCGCGGCCGGTAATTAAAATGTCGTCGACAGCAACGCAATTTGAGCTTTTAATTCAAAGTGCCTCCCGACACTGCGTGATTCTGCTATACAGGGTGTCCCGGGAACAATGATACAACCGGGCGGAGGGTGTGTGATTCCTCGTGAAAAACTAAGTCGAAAATGTGGAACAAGGCTTTTACGTACGAGGCTTCGTTTTCGAGAAAAACCATCGACTTGGCTTGACAAACATGAGTAACGTTATTATCTGCCTCCTGTTATTGATAACGTCGCGCTGTGGTAGTAGTCTTTGTCGATCCGATTTCCATATAATTCGTAACAAATTCCTAGTCGATAAAAGTCCCAGAAGCTGTCCCTTTCGACGTTCGGCATGGATCAAAGAATAGTATCTCCTGGCCGATGCATGTCCCTGGCTAGACCCGTGTTTTGGACATATATCGAGTAGACACTGTCAGAAAATCTCTATCCCCTTTTCCTGTCTCGAAGTTGTCCGCTCGACACCGCTTAGCGCCAAACCGAGGGGGTACGCCATATTCTACCCTTTCCCGACGAAAGACATCGCTGGACAACTTTATGGGAACCATAAACTCTCGGCCCCCTCCAGAACAACGCCTAATAGGTACCCTCATCCGCAACACGTCGAAAACCGTCCCGTGCCATCGTCTTATATCGAACGAAAACTGTAATACAGTGATTTCTATATACAGGGTCATCCGTTTTTAAACGGCCAAACTTCAACCGGCTATAGAGGACCCCAAATGAAACAACTTTCACCCCTAACACTTTTTTTGATTCGGTCTTGATTTTTAGATAATTGCAAAAACCCGTCATTTTTTGCGTTCACTTAAGATTAAATATATTAGGACTGCAATTATGTATCTTGATGATTTTTGCCTTTGTTTGGTTTAAAATAAATAGGGGCATCTTTTTTATTAAGTCAACTTTTTTGTATGACCTTTGGATCTTGGTTTTTTTGACATGGGGCACGCCGTGGAGATTGAATGAAATAACTTCGAATCAAAAAAAGTGTTAGGGGTCAAATTTGTTCCATTTGGTGTCCTCTATAGCTGGTTGACGTTTGCCCGTTTAAAAACGGATGACCCTGTATATGTCGCCAAGGCCTGTACGATAAATGTCGCGGAATTATCCCCACTACTGCGGGGTATACCCCGTGAAGGGCCACGGAAAACTGTACTACGCGAGAACACGTGGACATGATGATGTCCTCTGTTTAGGAGCATATAAGAAAGAAAATACAAGTGTATCGAATAGATTTTCAAAGTCGTTTTTCTCGAGAACGAAGCCTCGTACGCAGAAACTTTACTGCATATTTTCGACTTATTTATTCGCGAGGAATCGCCCCTTGCCCGTTCGTACCACCGTTGCCGGAACACCCTGTACGTGTATAGCCTCTAACCCCGGTGGTGTGGCACGTTTAACGCGCGAAATTCTGCTCGCCGAAGCCTCGTTAAGTAGAACGCCCGGACGCGGCCGTGTGCACACAATATCGTGGGCGAAAGCTTACCGGAAAGTTTTCGCGTAGCGTATGGGTGGTGGATGTGTGCGCGTGTGCGTCAGCTCTTGTACGATATTTTCGATGCGCCCGGTTCGAGCGGGCCGCCGCTGATAATGGAAGACATTACTTACGATAACAGCCGGAACTTCGCCGGAGGGGGGCCCCCGCCGCCGTTTACGTCTCGCGAAACTTACCTGAAACAGAGAAAACAGACGGACTGGTGAATACAGAGCCGGTGTTGTGTGCCTCGCCGCGGAATACAGAGAGCGAAGCGCGTGAGTAATGCCCGCGCGCAGCTGAACACCTTAACGACTCTCTTAAGCAGCAAGCCCCGGCCTATTTGTTTATGTTAAGCGCGCGATTTATGGCACGGTAACCGGGCCCGAAATTATTTCTGCCGCCTCAACTACGCCCGGACCTCGCCGAGATCCTACCGGAGTTTCCGTTTTTGTCGGCGAATTAATCTCTAGCGCGTTGCGCGCGCGACGCTGTCTACCAAGAAGATCGCCTGATCCTGTGGAAGTCCCAGCTCGTCTGACAAGTCAAAAACAGTGTCGCCAGATGAGGGAGCATGAATTGAGGGGAAAAAGTTACCCTTTCTATGCCAGTACCGGGTTAGTCACGTGACATGGCGACACAGATACGGCAGAGACGAAACGCGTCACGTGACCGGGCCATGGTAGAAGCGTGGGGGAATAGCGCGGTAGAAGGGGAAATTAGAGTGGGGGAACACCGTCTTGATCCTGGTGACACTGATCTACAATGGTGGACAAAAGTATAAGGCACTTCGTATTGTTATGGCGACGTGATCGATTTAAAGTCGCTGTACTGCGAAATTGTTCCGCGTTGCACAACCCCTAAGGAAATAATAAAAATAGGGGTTGTCAGGAAACTCTGCTGATCAGCTGACAGTTGGAGAATTCGCTGTCTGACTGCCAAACGAATCGCAAGAAGCAACTTATCGTAGAATATCTCGTTAACTATCTACAATGTTTACTTGATATATTTCCAAAACACGGGTCTAGCGAAGGACATATATCGGCCAGGAGACTATTCTTTCACCCACGCCGAACGTAGAAAAGGACAGCGGTTCATGACCCCTCACGGAATATACGACAGTGGGGATAGTTCTGGGACTCTTATCGGCTAGGCATTGGGGACATATATAGAGAGAACACTGTATTATGTTTAGTACCATCATAGATTAATGTTGCCTTACTTTAAATTTAATTCTCTTTCGATGTACAGGGTGTTCCAAAAATGTTGCACCACGCTCAGCGGTATCTGTCGCAGGGCCGGAACCCGTCCGCTGTAGCAGCGCTCTAATTGGTCCTTGTTTTTTTTTTTTTGTTAATAGCTCCTTAACAAAGCCGCGGAGAATATTTTCGTACAAGAAAAAGTTACTCCATATGTAACTTTTTGAGGAAATTCTGAGGAATCACCACTTTCCAGGAAGTACAACATTTTTGGGACACCCTGTGTTAGATTAAAAATGTACGATTCGTACATTTTCATACACAGGCCGCCTTTAATTAGGATCGAGTTTTCGGAAATTATGCGACTCGCTGCATCGTCGAAAGAGCCCTGATTCTCTTTGATTTTTAGCGAGCCCTTTGTTTCTGAACAAGCCCCTTGTTCCGGCACATATCTCCGGAAAGGTCAAAGCTCGCGGACGGAGAAGTCTCCGTGCGTAGCGGATGAACGGATTGTTAATTTATGTAGAATTTTATAAAATAAAAATGTAACAAACTTTAGCATAACTTTTCCTTTCCTTACCAAGATAATTTCGTACTGTTTCAAATGATTGTAGAGTATCGTTAATTCCCCTTTAACACTTTCACTGCCAGACTAGAAACCTCAAAAATTCCATGAAATCAAAGTAAGTTATTTAATGAAATAAAAATTGAAAAAATTAAACGTGTGATATTGATTAGTCCTCCGAGTTTGTTGTGTTTCACAGATCCTAATCGACTTTGGTACAATGAATATATTAACGTAAAAATTCATTTTAACCCTTTGCACTCGAAGCTATTATAACCCCAAAACGAAACATTTCTTCCGACCTAGAATATTTCCCTTCTATATATACAGGGTCATCCGTTTTTAAACGGCCAAACGTCAACCAGCTATAGAGGACCCCAAATGAAACAACTTTCACCCCTAACACTTTTTTTGATTCGGTCTAGATTTTTAGATAATTGCAAAAACCCGTCATTTTTTGCGTTCACTTAAGATTAAATATATTAGGACTGCAATTATGTATCTTGATGATTTTTGCCTTTGTTTGGTTTAAAATAAATAAGGGCATCTTTTTTATTAAGTCAACTTTTTTGTATGACCTTTGTATCTTGGTTTTTTGACATGGGGCACGCCGTGGAGACTGAATGAAATAACTTCGAATCAAAAAAAGTGTTAGGGGTCAAATTTGTTCCATTTGGGGTCCTCTATAGCTGGTTGACGTTCGGCCGTTTAAAAACGGATGACCCTGTATATATTTTTCGTGTTATACATACGGGAATGGTGCAATTTACTCCTACAAAACTGAAATGTTCAGTAATTTATTAAATACAACCAAATTGAATAATTTAAAAATATTTTGAATAATGATATAGCAATTCTTAGTGGTGCCTTACAGTCACCATTCTAAGGGTTAAAACCCGGACAAATAATTCCGTCACCCACACGGGGGCGACACGACAGTCAACGTGTTAAGCAAGGGATCGATGGGGGCGACATTCGTCGAGGACAAATCTCTGTGTCGGTTCATCCGACACAGTGCCCAAAAAAATGTGGAGACAGAGGTAAATAGGTCATCGGGTATTTGCCGAGCATATAAAAACGACTCGTTAAAAAGGAATAAAGGACGGAATGGGAACAGATAGACGTGCACGTAGACATGCTGCGGGAGATATTTTCGGGCGTGCAGAAAACTCAAAAAAAAAAAAGAAAGAAAAAAACAGTTGGCGAAGCACTAAAATCGCAAAGCTTTTGGCGAAAGCAGACAGCAACGTGGCAGAGGCACACTACCACACACAAACACACCGGGTGCCAGGCACCAGCACCAGCTCAGGCAGAAGGGAAACCGTTGGAAATAGGGACGGTTCATCAACTAAAAGCAACAGGGCGCCATTCCACTGGCCCACATACGAGACGAGCCGAGCCGAGCCGAGCCGAGGAGGCCATCGTTTCCCTGTAATCATTCCCTAACGCCTTTGCTGCTGGTGCTGCGAAAAATCCCCGAGAATATTAATGGGAATACGAGAACCGTCGTCGGATATGTAGAAACGGTCCCTTTGACGCGTAACTCCGGCAACCAAGCGGACAAAGTGCCTTCGTTACCATTCACCCAGAGACACGTAACGTTTCCAATAGCTGCACCGCCGCACCGTGGCGAAGAGACACCGCCGTCCTTCCGTTCTTCGCGTATAATTGATGAAAGCGATACACCGCGTGTAATCATGAAAAAGCAACTGATAATTACGGTACTCGACGTGTACAATTGCGTTGGTACGCGCCGCTCCGGCACCGAGAGCAAACTGTATGAATTCTGTATGAATTCCACTTCTTCGCTCGAAATAACTTTGCCGCGATCGATTAAAACGTCCGCATCCCGTTCGGGAACGGATCGAAAGCTAGAATTATTTCCGAGCTCGCGAACGGATCGGCGTTCGATTGGAAATTCGTCGATAGTTGTTATCAACGCATCGCGCGAATTAACGAAGTTATACAAACGTCAATAAAATACAATGGAGCGCGCGAGATATTCGCTGTGATCGAATCATTCTTCGAAATTGCATTATTGGACGACTGCAAATGTTCCTGCTCGATTTCCAGAGAAATTTTTCTATTGCGTCGTATAGTACTCATCATTCAAATTTTCGACACTTTGACATTGATTGTCAAGGTCAAGGTCAATTTTTCGGTGCATTATTTTCGGTGACATGTAATTTTTATACACCTTCTACGATTCTGTTCTCCACTTTTAGTTAACTGTTAAACGGGTGATTTTTCAGTTCTAAACAGTTAGAAAGACGTGCACCGAGACGAACAAATTTCGTAATTGGTCACGTCGATTCGTTCATAAATGCTTTCAAAAACTGTTTCCAGAAAGCTGTTGTACAGAAGACAATAATATTAACCCTTTGCACTCGGCGCTATTTTCATTCTAAAACTAAAGTTTTCTTCCGTCTTAGACTATTTTCATTTTATTCGTACGAAACTGATCCGATTTCCACATATAATATTTAAATGTTTAGTAATCTCTTCAATACAAATTTTGTAATGTAACAAATATTTTGTAAAATTTCTCGTAATTTCTTTGAAACGATACCACAATAATTTCGAGTGGTGCTTCAGAGTCACCACTCGAGTGCAAAGGGTTAACACTTTCGCGTCCGGTGACACCAACGTGGTGCCATTTGCATCCCGTTTATTATTTGCGTATCGTTTAATAAAAAGCAGCTAAGTTTATTATGTCGTAATGAATTTTATATTTTGTATTTGTACATTTCAATGAACAACTTTGCAAAAAGTTCCGGCGACAGAGAAGACAATTTTTGTGAACCGTGCGGACGTGAAAGTGTTAATTTCAGAGAGAGACAGAGGGAGAGAATCTAGAAAATTGATCTCGGAACAAGATATTACAGTTCGACAAAATGTTCCGGCAAACGAATGGCTGGAATCTCGAGAAACTTCGGTCGTGGACGGTTCTCGATGAGCCGGTTTCGATCATCAAGTTTACGTGCCCGTTCTGAGGGTGGCCGGTCGCGAGAACTCTCGAAAAAGAAATTGTCCATGGCGTGTACCGAAGTTCTTTTTTTTTTTTCTTTCAGCTATCCATCGACATCCGTCCGGCATAACGGAAATAAAACGACGAATAAAGGTTTCCCAAGCGGATGGACCGAACGCGCAGGGAAAATCCGATATTAGCATGCCAGCCAGGCTACCCGCCTAGTTCGTGTTTCTTTCCTCTTCGATCCTCCCCGATGCGCGATGCTCTCGTTGCTCCGTGCTCGCTCGTTCTTTTCACGGTCGACTCTCTCTCTTCCTCTCTCTTTCTCTCTTTCTCTTTGCCTCCTCTGCCACTATTTTTTCTCTTGCGTTCAGCTCTCTCGTTTCTACCCTGTCCGCTCCTCTATCGCTTACTTCGACGCACATTGAAACCCCGGTACGCATTCTAGCACCCATAGAAATTGCCCCTTAACTACCCACCATCCACATTACCATATCCCAATCAAGATAACCCCCCAGCCTACTCCCTGTTCCGACTCCGACTCGCGCTCTATCCTCTCGAGATACTCTTTCCGCCGTAGATTTTCGACTCGTAAATAGACCTTACTCCACGGGCCGGATGCACGAAAGAGTTCGACGCTCGGCGACCGGCGCAAAACATACAGCGACTCAAACAATTGATCAAATGTTCGAACAAAACGAAAACAAGTCACAGTACACCTTTCTCAGAATCTTGCTTAAGATTGTTGATATATATATACGAAAAATGTAAACATTGCGTCGGTACTTCACGACAATTTAAGCCCTGCAATCGTACAAAGCGGACGTGTATTACGAATTTGTATATTCTGTGCATTATTTGATCGATTATTCGTGTTAAGTTGAATTGTGAAAAATTCTTATATTTTTGGCATTCCTTAGCACAAATATAATTACTGGTGACTCATAACGTTATATTTAAACATTCGAGAATACGTTTGTGATAAAATAATTAATAGAAAAAATATTTTTAGTCATATTTCATAATAAGACCAATAAAAGCAAGTAAAATATCAGAAATTAAAAAACTATTAATATCTGAGCTTTCTCATCGCGAGATTTCTAAGAAGGTACTGTGTGCTCTGTTGGTACTGTGTCTTCAGTACGTAAAACTTCAAAAGAAAACATACTAAAAAATAAAGCAGGACGAAAATCAAAGTTATCCACTACCACAAAGCGATCAATCATACGATCAATCCGTAATGGTAGCGTTGATAATGCTGTACAGATGCAAAAAAATTTAGTCACACACCATAATACAATATTAACGTAAGCGCTGAAACAGTGCGTAATGCACTGCGAGAAGTGAATTTAAGAGGACGTGCAAAAATAAAGTAACCTCTTCTTACGAAGCGGCACAAGAAGCTTCGACTGCAGTTTGCCGAGAAATATAAAAATTATACAGATTTCGATTGGGCACGAGTAATATGGTCACACGAGACGAAAATTAATCGTTTTGGGTGCGATGGACGCGAATGGACATGGCGAGGAAATAAATAATAAGTACGGTCGCATCACGTTCATCCAACACTGAAATTTGAAGGAGGCCATATCATGGTTTGGGGTTGTACGACCAGTGAGGGCATCGGATGCGTTGAAAAAATTGAAGGTCGAATGACTGCAACATCATACACATCCATCCTGTAGAATAGTTTAATTGGAAGTTTGGCAAAATGGAATAAGAACGCAGAAGTCATTTTTCAGCACCATAACGACCCTACACACAAGGCAAAAATCACCAAAGAATGGTTAACAGCTCATGGTTTTACTGTTTTAGACTGGCCCCCACAGTCTCCCGATCTGAACTCAATAGAACACCTATGGGGTTTACTAAAAAGAACAGAGTTGCCAACTTCGATTACAATTCAAGAAGTATTATTGAATTATGGTCAGAAGTTAAAACCGCTTGGGAGAATATTAAGGCTGAACTGTGTAAAAGTTTAGTAGATAGTATGCCAAGACGCATAGAAGCCGTACTGAAAGCGAAAGGAGGGTATACGAAGTACTAATATTTCATTTTTTCAAACTCAAAAATTTGATCATTTGTTAATTTGATCATTTGATAATTTGTTAATTTCATTTAATTTTGTTTAAAAAGTGTAACATATTTAATTTTGATTCTGTATTATACGAACTACGAAAACTATGTATGTATTGTAATAAAATATTTTGTTACATATCTTATTAACATGTGTTCGATTAAATAAAAATTTAAACAAAATTAAACATTTGATCCATTGTTTGAGTCACTGTAGCTCCACCGCCAGCTAGAAAACCTCGGGTAGCTGAAGAAACAGCGGACGGAGCGTAGTAGCTGGGTTCGCCGAGCTTCAAAGGGAGTTGTCATCGCTGTGTAACGAAGTTACTTAGGCCTCCCGCAAAAATGAGACTGCAGAATACTTTTCGCGTGGAACTCAGCGAGTCGAGGAGGCGGGCTGAAGTATTTGCGTCGAAAGTCTCCATATACGTCCCAAATGCCTAGCCGATAAATGTCCCAGAATTGTCCCCACTGCCGCGGGATACACCCCGTGAGGGGCCAAAAAGAGTGGATCGCGTGGGTCAAAGAATAGCACCTCCTGGCCGATATATGTGTATGTCCGTGCGAAGACCCGTGTTTTTGACATACATTGAGTGAACACTGTATCTATTCGATTTGACATTGTTCTTGAGTGGGCTGAGGGTTTATGGGTCCAATAAAGTTGTCTGGCAGATCATGAAGTGAACAAGGATAGAATGTGACATACCCTCTCGTTATGGCACTAAGCGGTGTCGGGTAGACAACTTCGAAAGAAGGAGAGAGATTTTCTTGTTGCGAAGAGAACATTGCCTTATATCGGAAGAAAACTGTATTTAATTTCCTGTTTAGAGAGACCGCCCCTGTTAATGTGCTTTCATACTTGAGTAAACAGTGAAAAATTAACTTGAAAAAATAAATAACGAAACTATTCTTTTTAATTAAATAACTCGGTTGCTATCGGTGATAGAAAAACTCGTGTCGGACGAAACTTGCTTGGTTTCGAGGGTGGCATAATCTGACGTTAATTATTTGTTTGTAGGTAGGAAGGTCAACTGGAAGTAACATATTTTCCATCGTAGTTGATCTTCAATGATCTTGAATGACCTTGAGTCACTGTATACATTCGGAAAAGCCCTATCAGATAGAACATGGAAAAATGTATCATTGCTTTTTTAAAACAACGGAGTTGACCTTCGCATGTCCTCTAGGCGTCCACTTACAGAAAAACTGTTAACATGAGGTCAGGCCATCTTAGAAACCTAGGGAAAGTCTGACACACATTTTCTCCAGTCACCAATAGCAACCGAGTTATCCCCTAAAAGTGACCCTCCTTGCAAAATGGTGAAAAACCTAATAATAACACCGAAACTAATATCATAGATCCTCTCGAAGCCCGGCCATCGCAGGTTTAATCTACTTACACCTGGCTGCAGCCTCCGCCCCCATAAAAAATCAATAGCTCCGACGACGGTCCATCTTTCGCCAATAAACGAAAGGCGATAACAATAAAAAAAAACAGTAACAGCTGCCGGAACGATTATTTAGCAAACACGAGGGGATCCGGTTGAACGGAAAGCTCGGGGGGGATCGAACTTCGGGAAGGATCTCGATCTCATAAAACTTTCGAAATCGTTTTCCAGACCAACGATCTCCGGCCGAGGAGCACATAATTTCCGCGGCGTAATGAAATATGGATTTGGAATATCAATACTCTCCGGGGTTCCACCAATTCCTTGACAACGCTTGGATCGATCGGCGAAAAGGTTTCACGCCGGCTTCGAAGCGTCACTGGTGCATGTATTAGGCGAAAACACGACCGCCAGAGAAATTATTATACCGCGTCAAAACACCGAGAATTTACCATCTCCCTAGACGACAACCCAGCGGGGAAACGCGAACGTATCAAATATTGCGACAAGATTCTATGCGCAGCTTGCGTGGCTGGCGAAATCGAAACGGGACGGCGATATTCGATCACGTTAACGTCACTCGCCTGTCGATTAAACGTATACTTGAATCATTATTCAAAGGATGTCTCTCTCACCCGCTAGATCTACATACAAGATTCATGGGCGTTTTGGGCCGGTGTAAATATCGTGTCGTCAAATCTGTAGCATAATCTGCACTTTACACGGTTAACTTCGTATGAATATTTTACCCTCCTACGACGAAGCTGGATTTCATTCTGCCCCAGCTAGAACGACACCGTCAAACATTCCCATTAATATTCGGACACTCTTAAAATGGCAATAACCTTTTTAATATTGGACCACGCGACGTGGATTTTTTTTTTATTTTGAACAAACAGTTTACTACATGACGTGAATAAAAAATGTACAAAAAAATTGCAATTCATCGGAATTGTAGAGAAAATATTGAAAGTTGTATTTTTACACGTTAGAAATATATTGCAAAATCAAGATGTCTGTTTGTGATTCAATTATGTAATGTTAATACCTGTAAATGAAAGCCTGAGAACTCTTTTAACACTAACCTTACCACGACCGGCCAACTGACCGGTTTTACATATTTTAGTATATGATTATTGAAATATGCAGACGCTTCCATTAGAAAATATTAAATAAATTTCGTCATTCGAGCTCATATTGTTAGAAAAATTGCGAGAAACATAAATCAACTCAGTCTTGTCGTTTTTACAAAGCAAAGTATATTAGTTAGAGATTGGTCTCACAACAAACTGAATTGATTGGTCTCGGTACAACCTGAATACGTTACTCCTACTAAGTCAAGTTAATTAATCCTGGATAATTAACTGTTCGTAAAAATGGCGAAGCAAATATTGAAATTAGTTGTTCGAAACTTGATGGAAACCTGGTTGGAACGAAAAATTAATGAAACTATAAGAGCTAGTTTAGTATTACTACCCTTGCGTTCTATTATAGTATTGCATTGAATTCGCGCAAACTGTGTGACCTGCTTCTTACAACATAAACAATTTGCTGTAAATATTTCAATCAATAGATTCAATACTAAATGCAATTTCTTTTTATATCATTTTTCCCATTTTCTTGTTAAATAAAAACACTTCGATTATTACACATGTTTTTAATGGTCGTTTTAAATTTATTGACGTCATTTTTATAATGCTTAGCAATAAACAGACTACGGATTTTATTCATTTATGACAAAAGTGGGTAAGCGAAATTTAAAACAGTAGAAAGATTAGAAGAATTTCAGAATATCAATATATGATTTTCAACATTTTAAAATTATTAATGAGAGAAGTGCATTTTCATTTAGCTCCTGTGTCTTCCAATTAATGTACAAAACACATTCAGTTCGGCAGAAATGATTATTAAAACTGAATTAATTTTCAATTATTTGAATTTCTTTAGTTATATTCCGTGGCCCCTCGCGGGGTATAATTCCACGACATTTATCATACAGGCCTAGGCGACATATATAGAGAGATCAGTGTACATGAAATTCAATCGAGAAAAGCTTATCAGACACGAATATTAGATATTAACCGCTTGTACTATACATCGAGTCAGTCTCGTAATGAAGACTTCTAGCATAATCTACTAAATATTATTATTAATTGCCTTTAAACCGAAATAAAATTCTGCTCAGTTTGTTGTCGATATACAGTGTGCCCCAGTATTGATGGTACAACCGTCAAGGGGGTGATTCGACTTCGAATATCCGTCAAATTTGCCTGCCTAGAATTTCTACTAAGTAGAATCAGACGGTCTTGGTCAGACACGTCAGACGACTCCTACTCACTAGCCCGCGTGTTCGCCAAATTTTCAAAATCGATTTTCTCGAATACAAGGCGTCAAATGAAAATCATTCATTGGATATTTTCGACTTATTTTCTCATATAGAATCCCCCCCCCCCCGTTTGTACCATCAATACCGGGACACCCTGTACATTCACCTGAGAGCATATAGGCATATTCAATAGACATAAATTTTCTTCCTCTTCTAGGAAAGAAAAATGACATAGAAGTTATTCATCACTGTGACCGTAAAATAAATCGCAGTTCAAGGGGTTAATGAATCAAATTATACATAAGTTTCCAGTTGCCAAATAATTTTTTTTTTATTTTTGTCCCAGTTTTCGTGATTCACGACGACTGTGCGACTGTGCGACTGTGCGAAATTCGTTTTCGCGCGGGCAATTTGATCGCTGGACGTTCTTGAAAACATCGGCAGCCGAGGAGCGCGTTTATGCAGAGCCCGTTTACGGCGTCTGGCCGCTACCAACATAGGTATGCAGTTAGGTGAACACCGAAGGAGGGAAGGGGGGTCGGAAGGCACGCGTGTCGGGGTGGTTTACGAGGAGCAAACACGCTCGGCTATTTCGCACGATAGGGTCGAATGGACAGACACGCGTGATTCCCTCTTTGTCCTGCTGTCCTTCCCTATTCCCTTCTCTGTTCTGTCTCTCTCTCTCTCTCTCTCTCTCTCTCTCTCTCTCTCTCTCTCTCTTACTCTGTCGCTCTCCTCCTCCACCTACGTGTGTATCTGCGACCGCATCCCGACACGCATTATCTGCAGGACGCACTGATAACGCCTGCACCGTTCCCCCTCGGCTCGATTAATCCGCGTGCTCCCGAGCAAATCCTCCCCTAAAAACGGATACACTAGGGGTACAAAGCCGATCGTATTCGGATCACAGACGACGACTGCATTTGGTAATTAAACGAGTCGAGATAGAGTAGTGTGTGCGTGTACGAGCGAGAGAGAGGAACAGAGAGAAAAAGAGAGTGGGAGAGAGAGAGAGAAAGACTTGTCGTCTGGGATCTCTGCGCCAAGCGATAGCCCGCAGTGGCGTTTTAATCGTCTTGACAGCAAGCTACTCGCCGGGATACCCAGCCTATGCTCACTCTTCCACGCTTTCATTAACCCGTGATATTCGGTCGTAGCAAAAGTTTTCGTACGATTTTCGGTTTTATCTTCAATCGGTTAAACTTCGTTTTCTGGGACCAAAAATTCTGCACTCTTTTTTATACAGTCCTCTAGAGTTTAACGAGAAGACTCCAAAAATGCAAGTTTTAAAGCGCGGAGATCACTCTTCCCGAAGTTATACGGCGTGTAAAGTTGAACGATTTCAAGAGTTTTTGACAGATAAGAAAATGTTCATTTTTATAACACCTGGGAACCATGCTGACTGATCACGCTCGTTCATAACCAAATGAGAAATTATTGTCGGCGGTGGATCCAACAGGAGGCCTCGCACGAAAGTTTCGAGCTGAAGATGTGCCCCTTTTCCCTCGTTTTCAGGGGAACAATGAACGGCTGGCCAAAAAGAATATCCAAACTATAGCTCATTGATTTTCTTCCAGCACGCGGACATATAATAGTGGGACCATTGT
This sequence comes from Halictus rubicundus, assembly GCF_050948215.1. NCBI lineage: Eukaryota > Metazoa > Arthropoda > Insecta > Hymenoptera > Halictidae > Halictus > Halictus rubicundus. Next base: position 4,767,455 of record NC_135159.1, on the reverse strand, counting down.
TTATACCGTGTCTCGGGCGGGAGACTCTGGGGAAGAATCGCGCATTGTTTTAGCTAAAGGAGAGAAGAGAAGGGCCGCAAAGGGGATTTGTCGGGTATTGTCCTCGAACTAGCGCGGAACTAGTCTATTCGAGGTACCTACTTCCAGTTGAAACTGCTTAGTTCCATTAGCGTTCCTAATTTGCAGGCGGAACCTAAGTCTCCCCCTCCAATACGAATCAAATTACATGTCGGCGCGATAAATACGAACACCGTTACTCCAATTAAACGATTCTGTTACCTCGTTCTCTTCAAGTAGGCAACGATGGGTGAAATTCGAACGAATCTTCTTTGACGCTGAATGAGTCTTTTACAATTTTTTATCCGAGTCTATGTTGAAAATTTCATACATCCGATCGATAGATCTGTGTCAGTAGTCTGTGTTGTCACACATAGAGCTCTGTGTACGTATTCTATATCTAAAAACACAGAATTATAAGAAATGTCGATAGTAATTAGAAGAAATCGAAAAGTAATGCAATTTGACTGTCCTTAACGTAAGAACTTAAAATGACTAATAAATTATTGCGAGAAAACTATACGAAAAACCATTTCAAATAAAAACTGCATGGTATCAAGGGAGCCACACGATGCAATAATTCGCTTTTTACTAGCCTTCTTTTTGTGAGGTCTAATGAGTTGAATAAAGAATTTCCTCTCTATAATGCGCCATATGGGACCGGGAACAAAAAAATGTTCAAAATAATAGACGCCATTGGCTAATGAACGGATTCATTAAGACTATAAATAACTCAACATGTATTACGACTATATCGTTCATTCATAAGAAAAGTGCCATAAGTCAGAAAAAGGAAATTCATTTGAAAATTACCTGAAATTGCCAATTTTGTTTGTTGCATGCAACCAACTTAGAAATGTAAAATAATTTGTTGTTTTTTAAATACTGGGTTAATTGCCATGTACAGTAATTATAAAATACATACACCACAATTTATATATGTATTATTATGATTTTTTTTATAAATATATTTTGAGTTGTATCGTTTTTCCTGAGAATAATTGTTCAAACGTTGAATTAAAGTCGTGTCGTTTTTACTGTGAAAAGTTAGAGTGACTTCCAAGCTAGTGAACCAATAAAAATAATTTAAAAAATTGTTGAGTTGTGTCACTTTTCTTATGAATGAACGATATTTCTCAGAATCGCTTTGTTCGAATACCAATTTGCAATGAAATACTTCATTTGCCTGGAAGCAAATTACGAAAATTTTCTGAGATACCATAAATCATCGAATTTTTAAGAAAACTTAGTCATCATCAGACGTAGACGTACGTACAATTGATGTAGAAACACATTTCAATAACGCGTTCATTTTTAACTTTTGTTTCCAAAATCCACGTGCTTTGAATGGAAGGTTTTCATACAAAAGTTAGTCAGTAATCATGTGACAACAAATAGCAATGGGAAAAATTGAAATAAAAATTTGTATACAATAACACATCGAGATTACGTTAATTTTTTAAATGAAATTTTAATTCTCTTCGCATCGATCGATGCATCTTTGTATTCTATTAGTTAGGATTAATTTAAAGGATATGAATTTTGTCCCTATCGCGTATATGCTCGTTGCAATGTGAGCCGTGTCATTGAAATCCTCGAAAATAAAAGAAAGGCTCCAGGCAGTTTCGCGCGAGGCAAAACCGGCCAGCGGTAGGTTCACGACGGGAACTTATATACGGGCAAATTTTATGACGGGATTTTCCATTAATCACCTCATCATTTCGTAGCGGGGCCGTGTCTTATTCAAGATGCACCCGATTCGAAGCGCGGGATCGATTCGTTCTCGTTGAATGCAACAGCCGTCGCCGCGCGAGGCAAACATTCTGTTGAATTAAACGTTCGCTCGGTGTGCGACGGAGGCCCTATACACGGTGTGCCAATAATATCAGACGCTGTGCACATTTCGCAAATAAATATTAACTTGGTGCAAAAATATTTACGGTTTTCATCAGTTTAAACTTCGGCGACTTTTCTGAATAATAAATCAATGAAATGTGCGAGGCTATATATATCGACTTGGGTTCTGTCTTTTGTCGCGACTGTTTATTATTGTTTATTCGCTGTCAAAGTGAAAATGAAAATTTGTGCGATTTTGACTCGTATTATTACGCGAGTACATATTGCGAGTATGTTTTATTAGGATGCAAACTATTAACAATGCGATATCAAGATTTCGCATGAACGGCATAAAAACCAGAAATACTCTTAGATTATAACAAACCTAAAGGTACTATAGATACGTTAGATCAACTAGCAACACCCACACGTGTAAACTGCAAACCAGACAATTTTCTACAATAAAATTGCAATATTTTATCATTTTTCTTTCTCACTAATTTCAGTAATTCTGCTACTAAATTTTTACTTTCTTGTGTACTTTCATATTAATTATTATATCCTTTCATACAATAAGCTAAAAAACATTGTATTACAGTGGAGTTTCCACAGTTATAGGGTGAGGGACCCAACGACTGTGCCTATATTAATTATATTTATTTTTAAAGCATAATGAATATTAAAAAAAGAGATATTAAAATTTGAATATTGTTTATGCATATTAATATTATATAGGCACAGTAATTGGTACGCCCCAGAATAATTGGCTCCCTCAGCCTACACCTATTTTTTCAGTCGGATCAACATGACCCGAACACCGTAAGTGACATAATAAACACCATGGAAGGATGAAGTAAGCGCTACAGTATTAAGTCCACGTAATGGAAAAAATATTTTTGGTATCAGCTTGCCTGTGTGCCAAGCAACCGACCATGGTACTCCCCCACATAATTCGAAAAGGAACAATCAAAATGTTCGACGGTAACCCGGTACTTCTGAACGCTCGGCGGTGCGTATCGAGCCGCACGCAACGCGAAACCATAAGATCCATCTCGTAAACGTTCGTTTCCGAAGGAACGCACCGCGTGATCGCCACGTGCGGGAAATTTCTCCCCCGTCTCTGGCCCGTGACTAACTCCGCTATCGAGTCCTGACATGTGCTACCCGTCCCACGAAATATTTTCCTTTGGAGAACGGCCAGCTTTTTCGTCTTTCGAGACCGAATACGTAAACAGAGTATGTATTGCCGACTAGCCAGCCTGCGCAGTCTCGAATATACGTCGATCTTCGCTTCCAATCTTCGGGAGCCTCAAAAACTCGCTCTTCGATACCAAATCGAAAAACTCTCCACTCCCAGGATTCTTCGCGGGAAAAAATGGTTTTTATTTATTTTTTACCGCGGCGCACCTCGCCAAAAAAATCTGAAAAAATACTTATACCTGTACACCGATACTGTGAAAATATAAAAAATTGCAATGGAAATCTGCATTTTTCGATTTTTGGTTTGAGGTTTTTGATTTTTACAACCGGGACGTTCTACTTAAAAATCGGAATTAATTACAGTGTATGTGGCTGGATATTTTACATCTGTCAGATTTTTTTCAGAATTTTCGCCTATGACTTAATAGGGAAAATAGGCCAATAACGAATCTTTTCCATTTTACCCCAACTACCCTCCCGGTAGAGATATAGGGTTATAATTTGACATGGTTTTTCTTGATACCCTATCGAATTATCTATTAGCTTGTTAATTTGACCCAAAGGTATTCCTGATGCCCCTTGAAAATATCATAACTAGATAGCGGATTTTTATGTAAAATAAAAATTGTTTTCATCGACTACAATGACCAGGAGCCAAACAGAAATTTCTCTCTTCCTCTTGATAACCTAGGACCGATACATTAAAGCCCTTAAATTCTTTTAAGCTATCTCCTGCTTCAAATTGCCCCCACTCATTTTTACCATAAATGCGTGAAATCCTAATCTACTCACAACCTTCAGATGCAACAAGAAGTAGTAACGAAAAAGATTAACACTAAACCTACCAAGCACAAAACATATAAAAGTGAAACGTCTTATAGAAAGGAGAAGATTGAATTTAGTTAAACTTTGTATGTTTTCAATAATTTCCTTTGAAAAGGTTTTTATAATTTCAATAATTGTGAAATAGAAAACCGGTCATTTTGACCGTGGTAGATTTAGTGTTAAGTAAATTTCTGAAATCCCATACTACATCTACAATATGAAAAATAATTAATTCGATAATATAAATTCACGGAAAAAATTACAAGAGACATGTCGAACTAACACAACGTTGGGCCTCAATGGTTTGAACACGCTACGTTTTCCGTTGTCTGTACGTGAAAGACTGTGGCAATTTGTGAAGAGAAAATTGATAGAAAAATATTTTTAATTTTTCCAAGGAAACAGTAGCTCTCAGACGATCGGAAGAAATCCGGGCGTTGCTCGAGCGAGCAGGCTCGAAATAAACGCGGCCCAACGTGCGCAAATGAGGCGGAAAGGAAAAGGGATCTGGGGGCGTTTAAGTAGAAAGAAACGAAGAGGAAAGTCTGTCGCGAAATTAATATCGGGGACCGACTCCGAGAAGACACCGTTCGATTCCCTCTCGCCTCGGCCTCGATGCGAGCGAAAACGAACGAATCCGGCTGAAAGGTTGCATAAATAATGACGAGCACTTTGGTGACCGAATTAAATTTGGCTCGGCCTTTGAATGTAGTTAACGCGATCGATCTCGCGATTAATTATTCCTTCTGCAGCTTGATTCCTTTTAAACCGTGTTCCATATTGCACAGACGATCCGTGTTACCGTTGCGGACTCGTTTCTTCCTGTGTATTTTTACGTACGCATCGTGGTACAGTACTCTCTGCGTAATTGTCGTATCCTCGGGTCTGCCGAGCGACAGTTCTGGAAAAGGTCCTACATTTTCTTTGTAGTATGCCGAACGCAGAGAACGATAGTGCTTGAAATAGTGTTAGCTAAACCTCAAAAGGACTCGTGCCAGCTTAGCCTTTTTAAATTAAAAAATGACAATTTTTTCTTTTTGATTTTTCGTCATTGAAACATTTACCATCGTGTCCGTTTAGTTTTTCTGATTAAAATGATACCAAACACGATATAATTACGATCATAATTACTGGCGAAACAAGAGATTAAAGTGGGCTCGACATTTATGGTAGAGGAACACGAATTCTTAACCTCGCTTATTACACGAGTGATTATAACCGTAACTATATCGTGTTTGGTGTCATTTTAATTAGAAAAACGAGACGACGGTGAAATACGATGGTAAAAAAAAATAAAAAATTATAAAAGTTGAAATCATTTGGCACGCTTGCATTAGTGCGAGTCTCACCGATATTCGACCTCTCGCTGACACGGTCGCTGAGCTTGTTTACCGCGTCTGACTGGTTCCAAGGGGGATCACCCCAGTGGTGGGGATAATATTTTCACAGTTACGGTAGAGATCTTTTGGACAGTTACGGGGAAGATGCGAATGATTTTTCGGAACCGTGACGGATGAAGATTAGAACCGAGGGAATAGAGAAGAGTCGCGAAACAAGAGTCTCATATTCACGAGTAATTGCATGGAGGACACAAATGCGCTTGCTTGCTCGGCGCATTACGGTGGCATCAGCAAATCCGAATTAATGGGCCAACGTGATTCGCTTAACGCGCTAAGTGTTAAACTAATTGCGTGGAACGGCTGTGAGCCCGAGGTTTGGATTTCGTTTGCTGAAGTCATGATCTACGATGGATTGGTGATAACATACACCCCGGTCTATAAGTCTCACAACACCTGCACAGTATGAAAGAAGTCTGCACACTTTGTTGGAAAACGACTACGTACTAGATCTTGGAAAATGTTTGTCTAAAGCAATGTTTTGTACTAGATTATAAAAAAATGTGTGTGTTTAATACTACCATGTAAATCGTATATAATTGTGTCATAAATCTAAATTGTTTTCGTATCTGAAGGTACATTGTACTTTCAAGGAAATACAACAGTTTTGGGACACCCTGTATGAATACCTTGTACGTATCTAAATTCGTAGAATGGTTGCTATGATATTGCAAATACAGCGCGTGCTAAATAATGTCCTCATCTGCTTTTATAAAACTAGTAGATATCGTAATTACTTACGGGCTGGAATACACGCATTGAAAATGTTTGAAAAATTATTTTTGCACATCTTTTAACCTGTTCATGATTCCATAAAACTCACAGCTACATCATTTGACTGTAGAAGTATCGCCAGAAGAGACTTTCCTAACGTCTAATAAAAATTGCACGACGCCGTTTATTTGATTTTAATTACCAAACAGGTCTTGTCGTATTAATGACGTACCTACTTAAACGAATGGATTTTTTTGGAAATTAGCTGCACGGCCAGATTCTTTGTTAAGGAATATACATTTATAATGATCTTCTGGCTTTAGTGGTTTCCAAGATATCCGACTAAATATGTTTTCCGCTCCACTATTTTTATGAAGATGGCTAGAAAGCAGGAACTACATAAAATATTCCTGTCTGAACTACTTTCTACTGAACTCGTTAAAACTTCAGCGAACGTCACTCCGGGGACGTTCCTTGGTAAATTCTGCACGAAATGCGCCAGTTTTTAAGAGGTAGTTGCGGTCCAAATCTTTGAAAAATTAAAAAATATTTTTACATTTTTCACTTTTCCGATATTTACAGAATATGTAGTTAAAACGAAATAGTAGTTGAATATATATAGAAGAAGTATAAGATATACAGTTAAAAGGCACTTTAAACACATATAAAAGTTCAACAAATCAGATATCAAAAAAAAATCGTAGGCTGCATTGAAAACAATCTATTTATGTTTAAGTTAGTATAACTATCTATTATTTTTTATATTCCAGTCACTTTCACCGCTGGGTGCAAGCCACCACGGTTTTGCTGGACATGGAATTAGACTATCTTATACAACTCCACCATCTTGTAATTTTATGGAATGAAAGAAATATGAAAATAAAGCTAAAATGTTGCTTAACGTTTCCTAAAAAAAAATTTTAGATATACTTCGTTTTATTAGGCTTACGGGGTTGCACATACCCCCTTGATACTAACCAGATGAGCGAAATGACGAAAATACTTCCATTAACAATTGTTAAATCGATTTCTTCATTGAAGCACATATTGCCAGAAATCTAAATAAAGTCTTGCAAAATCTAAGTCAGTCTTGCAAATTTTTATAGGACGGCTATACCATTTCGTATTCGATTATTCGCGACCGGGTTAAGGTTGCAGGCGGAACAACAGAAGAGATTGATCAGGAATTCGCCGCGTTAACGGCGTCGCGCTAATTTCCGTTCTGGTAATTGAATCGTCACGGGGCCCGGATAGCTGGATCCCCAGTCGCTAGTCGAATAAATTAATTTTCGGTTATTACAAGCAGGCGCGTGAATAATCTATCAGAGACCGGAGTCCCGGTTAATAATGCAGCAACCGCCGCCGATGAATCAAACGGGCCGCGCAGATCCGCGGCGCGCCGCTTTACACGTTACCGCACGAAGATTTTCAAACGTAATCGATTGAACGCAAATATTTTATCTGGCCGTTTAGCGACAACGCGCGCCGGCATCGAAAATCCACGAGCAAACCGTCACGCGTCCGCGATGCTAGACCATACGTATCCACGCTACACGGCAATTAGACGCTCCGTTGGAATCAATTAATGGCGAACGATTGCTCATTCACGACATTATAGCCAATCGCACGCTGACCGCAGGATCGAGTGTCTTGAAAAATTAAATCGCGGTGCGTTTACTGAATTCATAATTCGTTTATGTGACCAACGCAGGAGAAAATTTCATCAAAATCGGCAGTCGGCAATGCAATAATTTTGTTCACGTCAGGGTTGGGTACATGGTACTTGAAATAACGCAACAAATGATCATCTGAACTAAGGACTTCTTTCAAATAATTCTTTATCTTTATTAGATAAATAACCTACGAAAAGGTATTTTTTCTTTATGGTTGATTCCAATAAATTATTTGCAAGTACTCGACTCGAGTAAAATAATAAATAATTCTACATAAAATGGTGAACCGAAATGAAATAACGATTAGCGAATACTAATTTCGATGCAGCTTAAGTGTTCACGTATTAGACATGTCACCCTAGGGCGAGGAATTATTATGCCTATATTAATTATACTTATTTTTAAAGCATATAGTGAATATTATAAAAGAGAGATTAAATTTTTCTCATTAAAATCAGTCAATATTGGTACAGTCAAAAACATAAGCTTCCATTAAAAAGAAAAAGTGCAGTTGAATTTTTCTGATGCACCGATGCACAAAAGTGCATAAAATTGCTTGCATATTACGCACCGCCCGACACCATTCAACTTTCACTTATAACATCTTCTATTTCCAACCGTTTAGGAGGTACATCCTGTTCCAGTTGCGTGGGACACCCTGTATATGTCACAAATGCCTAGCCGATAAAAGTCTCAAAGCTATCCCCACCGCCCGTGAGGAGCCAAGAGACCTCGGTCGCCGAGAGGTGCGTGGATCAAAGAATAGGATCTCCTGGCCGATATATGTATGTCCCTGGCTAGATCCGTGTTTTGGACATATATCGAGTAAACACTGTAATTTAAACGCTCTGTTTATAATTCATACCTCGGGCGTCTCTAGAGCTTCATTGTCCCTTTCTACGTTCGGCGTGGATCAAAGAATAGTATCTCCTGGCCGATATATGTCCGTGGCTCTAACCGTGTTTTGGACATATATCGAGTAAACACTGCAATTTAAACGCCTTGTTTATAATTCATACCTCGGTCGTCTCTAGAGCTTCATTGTCCCTTTCTACGTTCGGCGTGGATCAAAGAATAGTATCTCCTGGCCGATATATGTCCGTGGCTCTAACCGTGTTTTGGACATATATCGAGTAAACACTGCAATTTAAACGCCTTGTTTATAATTCATACCTCGGTCGTCTCTAGAGCTTCATTGTCCCTTTCTACGTTCGGCGTGGATCAAAAAATAGGATCTCCTGGCCGATATATGTCCCTGGCTAGATCCGTGTTTTGGACATATATCGAGTAAACACTGTATATCTCTATTTTAATATTCATCATGGTTTAAAAATGAGTATAGTTAATATAGGCACAGTAATTGGTACCCCCACAGTGATTGTGTCCCCTACCAACGATTATGAAATATCAAGTGATTAAAAAGCAAGCTAATTCGAACGGAGCGTAACGAGATAGCCGACAAAGATTAACTACCGCCTTCGGGGTGGAGACTAATCGAACGTTCGATGCGATGAGCCGCGCATACGAATTGTCGAATATGAGCCGCGCACGTCTATTCAGCCCGCCCCGATATGCAGAGCTTCGGTGAAAGCTTCGGTGAAAGCACGCTGGAAAAAGGGAACGATTGCACGGGACGTCTTATTCGAGTTCACCTGGCAGACCGAATTAAGCCGATAAGATTGCCGCTGTCGGAGTCACGTATTCGTTTTCTTTTGTTTTTTTTTCTATTTATTTTAATTTCTGCACGCGGTGCACTGAAACGGTCCACCGATTAGAAATTTTGTCCATTCCACGATATTGCACCGCGCGCACGCACCGAGAAAGTTCAACGATAAGCGATATCAATGGCTGGCATCTATCATCCGTGGAATCGAAGCAATTCGTAATGGCTAGATAGCGGATTTTGTTCGTCTATCGTTTACACGAATGCGTTCAATGCAACACGAAGGTAACCAAATTTTGATCTCGTTTGTTACTGCAGGTTACTACGGCAAAATTGTACAGAATCCAACCGAAATTATAGTCGAGATATCTCTTAAATTAATAAATTAATTACTTATTAATTATTATGATTTTATTTATTAATTTGTTATAGGTTAATGCTTTATTTATAGCTAATGATGAGCTGCTTCGAATAGTGCGTAGAAAAATATGTGTTTCTCTTTTAATAAATGAAGGTGAACTTGAAATCTCCGAAACTCCACCTACGCAAAAATCTGTTATTGCCATATTGTAGTTCTCTTTATACTGAAAAACATTGGTTAACAAAGTTTTTAATATTTTCAAAAACAGCGGAGATGACGATGAGCTAATATACATACTATTCCACGCTGTCTAATATAGAATGTGACAAAATCTGTTATTGCCATATTGTAGTTCTCTTTATACTGAAAAACTTTGGCTGATAAAGCGTTTTCATATTTTCAAAAACAGCGGAGATGATGATGAGCTAATACATATATACTGTACCACACCGTATAATATAGAATGTGACAAAATATTTCACCCTGCTATTCTTTAAAGGTCATCATTTACGTTTAAAAGGTGTGAATAGGTTAAAATCAGGACTACGTTTCTAAACAAATTGTATTGGAATTATGCATTAAAATACACTCGACAAGTCCATTAAACCTCTTTCTCTACAGTTCACAGTTTCCGTAATGGCCTACCCAATATGGTGCACGCACTCTCTGTTATTTTCACCTCGCACTCTCCCAATCTGAATGGCAACTGTTAAATAGAAAATACGTATGGAGTACTTTTTTTTTAGTTTTATTTTAAGATGATTTCATGGAAATTGAAAATCTCATAGATATCGCCATTTATAAGTCCGTAACAAATAATAACAATATACCTATAACTCTCGGACTAAAACGAGAAAGACTTGAAGAACCAAAACGTTCTCTAATGAAATAATCTAATGTAGAAGCTATTGTTTAACACTAAACCTACCGACATTTCTTGTATATCTATTCCTACCGTGCGCGGTCTAAATGACCCGTTCTTACAAAAACGTATTGTTAATATAATTAAACGTATATAATAGTCAATTTAATGCTGAATGAACTTGTAGATGAACAACTTCCATAAAATGACGATACAAATTTATTTTTATATAATTGCAACTATATAAATAATACTGCGATGCTCTCTCCCCGATTTACAAAACTGTACTGTGTGTTTTGTGTTGACCATGCCACATTGAGAATGGCCTTTTCTTTTATACTGATTGTTTAGGTTTAGAAGAGCTATTCAAATAGAAGAACTATTCAAATATCATATTATCTCGTGCGGTCAAATTGACCGGCCGCGGTAGGTAGGATAGGCTGCAAATATTTCTTGGGGAAAAAAATAAAACGAGAAATAAATACCGAAAAATACATTGTATACATTCTTTAAGAAAAGTCGTAAAGATAAATAGCGATGTGATCATGTTGTATGTTCGAAATTGTACGCAGAAGTTTGAAAAGGTCAATTTGACCGGCCGTGGTAGATTTAGTGTTAATAATTGGTTTTGTTACTTGATACAGATTATTTTAAAATAAATAGAAAGAAACGAGAATAAGAGAAAAGTTTACATCATCGACAAAGAAATCTAATGTGCTACAAACAAAACAAGAATGCCTTTAATGTTTGCTAGCGTGAACGTTTCATTTTACAAGTCTGCGAATATCAAAAATACCTACGCATAAATCTGCTAACAATAATAATTATATCTTAGTCCTAGATAACTAAACTATGATAACGACGTCAATTAGAAGCACAAATATATGATTGAAGTACTGAAGCAATGATATTTATCTATTAGGTCATTGCACGTGAAATGACCGATTTCAGAATGCAATTTTTAGGAATTTTTTAATCAAGAAATACTATTATAATCTACCTATAGTCCTATCTTTGGTTTCTATTGGATTTGAACGAAAGTTCGTAGCGTTTTTAAATTAAAGTTCGAGGGTAAAATTAAGATATTTATTCTGAGGTTTATTCGGTAACAAGATAGGTTACCTAAAAAATGGCAAGAAGTAATATAGAACAGAATGGAAGAAAAATTGAATCGAATAAATCTATGAATTAGTATTTTAATTTTATCTTCGAATTTTAATTTCAAAACGCCACGAGCTCTCGTTCTAACCCAATACTTCCATATCCAACTTTACTCTGAAACAAAGTTTGTTTCAATATCAGTCGACGTGATTGACGTATATTCTTTTTATAGGAGTACATTTACCCCGTATTGACAAAAAATGAACATACTGAGAACAAAATGTTGTGATATAATGATGTGACGTTTAGTCAAAATGCAGTGGTAAATGAACGTACTGTTACTCAATGATAGAAAAAGCTAAAAAATATCGATGACAATCTGATAAATAAGAAAGCTGAATGTCCGAAAAAAAAAATCGATTTCTACCGTAGCATAATCGAGAGACTCGTCACTTTTTACAGTGATGCTTACTTTAACGAATAAGTTGTGCTAAAATAAAATGACGTTTGTTTAAAGTTACAAAATGTTACGTCTCATAAAGAAACAGAACAGGTGAAATGAGAAAATGGAAATTAAAAAATTCACCAAATTCAAACGTTGCGATCGTTATTTTTTACGAGAACTTCGGTATCTAGGCCTTATAAAGGGATTGTTTATCGACGGCACGGGCAACCTTCGTAGCTGCTCGTAAATATTTCATTAATGTGGAGCGAGCCAGGCATCAATCTATAGATATCCTGTGCGAATGTGAGAAGCACGAGGCGCCGCGCCGACCTCGCAACAGGAAGTCAACGTCCAGTAAACAGTGGCCCTGAACGTGTCATCACTGTCCCGATAAAACGATCCTTGATGGAGCATACTTACATGAAATTGTTCATAATAAACCCATGGGAGTCCGCGAGAGTCACTGGTTTCACGCAGACAACACACTGGTCACTCACCAACGAAACGCAACGCAACGCAACGCAACGCAACGCAACGCAACGAAACGAAACGCAACGGAAGCAACGGAACGATGTACCGGAAGCGCTGGGTGTAATCTAACGAGTACAACTCTCACGCGCGAAAGAACCTGACGACCACCGGGCACGGGACGATGATCCGGAACACTGTCACCCGCGGCGAGAACTCTCACTTAGGATCAAACTTAGCCACCCTCTTCCGTCGTGTATTCCTGCCGGTTTGTCAGCCGGGCAAAACTATCCGCGGGAACTGGGTCCGAAGATCGGGAAGACGAAGAGGCGTGTTTTCGTGAACGTGTTGTTACCCCTACACCGTTCGGGGTCGTACTGTGTTTTACCCCGTCGCCCCTTTATTCGCGAACCCGGCTGCACGAGAACCGCTGGATGCGCAAGCGCGGTTTCCACGCGCCAGCGAAAACCTCGTCGACCCTCCACGGGGGTTGCTCCCGCGGTCAATGTCACCCGACATCCCTGACTCCGGCTCCTGACACCGTGATATAGCCACTTTCGAGCCAGACGGCCCGAACCGTCCCATTTTCGAAATCGATGCCTCGAGAATTCACCAAAGAACTGATTCAGTACCGCTTGCGCTACCCGTTGCTCCGAAATACTTAGCTGCCTATCCTTATCTCCCGGTAACTCCAGATTCTTTCGGTCATGAGCTCAGCTGAAGAGGTTTTCGCCGGCGAGATAGGAACTATAAATCTTCGGTGAAACCAACTTGCATTCTAGGCGGAAAAAAATCATGTCAGAATGGAGATATACAGTGATTTTTCTATATATGACGCCAAGGCCTGGATGATAAACGTCGCGGAATTATCCCCACTACCGCTAGGTATAACACGGCTCGGGTATGTCTCTTGGACGATACACGCTGGAAAGACTCGTGTCGTTGACATATATCGAGAATTCTCTGTACAGTGTTTTCTCGATATATGTCCACAACACGGGTCTGCCCAGAGACATATATC